>NC_090729.1:59708792-59713792 GCF_036898095.1 Palaemon carinicauda | reverse complement strand
TCTCCGGTATTGGGACCCTCAGGTTTGTACAGTATGTTCTAACCTGATTACCGAGGCTTATGACGACCCCAAGTCGACGGAGTCAAGGGATGCTGCCAGGGAAAAGATACGATCCTGGGTGAGGGGTTTTCAGAAAAACACCTCAGGCCCCTACCTTCCAAACGAGAAGATGAGGGCCTACCTTTTCCGTAAAGCATCAGCTGATGCAATCATTCCTCAGCCTCAGATGGAAATACCAACTGCCCAGAATCCGGTAGATTCTGAAGTCTCTGCCGCCATTCAAGACATCCAATTGGACACTAAGATGTCGGAGGTGTCGGATTCTACAGAGAAGGACCTTCTAGGAAAAGGTCAGGAGGAGGAGCTGTACCAGGCTCCTCAAGTAGAAGAGGAAGAAATCGACGAGGTGTCGGTTACATCGGTTCCGGCCCAAGAACCTGTTCCCTCTACATCGTCTGTTATCCCAGGTGATCTGGGAAAGACGCTTTCTTCTATTGTTGAGATGATCCAACAAATTCAAAAGAAGAATGATGAGAAGGAAGCTGCAATGAAACTGGAGATACGTAAACTTGCAGCATCACGTGGGCCCCAGAAGCGACTCAACGTGATGGATCTTCCTTTGTGCTCGGATACCAATCCTTGGATGTATGCCGAACACATGCTAATGACAATCAGGAAGATCGTCATATCAGAAAAGTTGGGAACAATTCCCCTGCAAGAGGTGGAATTTTGGCCCAACAAAGATTCTTACCCGGACTGTTATGGCCGCCTTAGGAAGGAGCCAGCCTCAAAGGAGGAGAATGAGCCGAAGGAGGTCATAGTTTCGATGAAAGAGAGGGGCTTCACGAACTCAAAGGTGCCAGCCTTGAGTAAGAAGCTTCCCTCCTTTGTGGCCTCTCCTACCAGAGCCTTTCCCTTCATGAAAAAGGGATATAAGGCAGCCTTAAAGGCGGTGGAGGCAGGGAAACCATGCCCCTCCTTGGAGGAGTGCAAGCCATTATCTCTGACCTTGCCCTTGGACCAAGAAGACTGGAAGGACATACACCTTACCTTCTCAGTCAGGAAGCTGGAAGCTGATATTGCTGAACGTCAGTTTGGTGAGGAACTTTCAAAACTGTCGGAGGTTCTCTTGCGTAGAGAGCAAGACACGAAGGAAAGACTTGCGGCATCGGTGTTATTGCAAACGACATTAGAAACGATGACAAGTGACCCCAAGATCCAGGACATGTTCAAGGTAGTGGCCAAAACCCAGCTGGCCACAGTTACAAAGTATCTCTATAGCTTTATTAAAGCTAGGAGAGCCTGTAGAGAGTTCATGTTCGCCTCGGCTGCGGTGAGGCACGAACCGAGGAAACTGATCTCCTCTCGTATCTCGGGTAAAGACCTCTCTCCCAACGGTGTGGTTAAAGAGGTAGTAAACAGGGCCGCCACAGAGAATAGGAACTTTCTCAAAAAGTGGGGCTTAAATCTTAAGAGAAAGTCTTCTCCGAATGAGGGTCCCCAACCCTAGAGGAAGACAAAAAGGCCTAGGCCATCCTCTTGGCCAGCTATAACCTACTGACAGCAACAACAACAACAACTTCCTATGACCGTGGTGCCTAAGAAAATAGCACAACCTCCAACCACGTTCCAGCTGGTACCTCAACAAGTGGCGACTCAGTCGCCAGTTTTTAACCCAGCCTTCGCAAGGCAGACTTCTTCCTTTCGTTCGAAAACTAGAGGAAGAGCCAGAGGTTCTTCTAGACGCCCTTCAAGGGGAAGGGGATCCAGGGGAGGACGCGGTCAAGGAGGCAAGGCCTCAGGTCCACACCAGCAGAAGTGAGATGCTTCCAGTAGGAGGGAGGCTACAGCTATTTAGGGATCGCTGGACCTTCGATCCCTGGGCCCAGAGCCTAATAAAGAATGGACTAGGTTGGAGTTGGAGCAGTCCTACACCTCAATTTCCTCAATTCTCCCAACACTCAACCCCCATTCTGGAAGAATATGTCTAAGAGCTCTTAGACAAAAGAGTAATCCAGAAATTAAGTCCATCAAATTCCAAGGAAGGCTGTTTTTTGTTCCAAAGGAGGACTCAGAAAAACTCAGTGTCTTTCAAGACTTGTCGCCACTTAATAAGTTCATAGTGAACTACAAGTTCAGAATGCTCACACTTCAACACATAAGGACTCTACTGCCCAAAAGGGCATATACTGTCTCTAATGACTAGTCGGACGCTTATTGGCACGTTCCAATTAATCGTCACCTCTCTTCCTACCTAAGCTTCAAGTTACATAGAAATCTTTACGCTTTCAGAGCCATGCCTTTCGGGCTAAACATAGCCCCAAGGATTTTCACGAAGCTTGCGAACGCAGCCGTCCATCAATTACGCCTAAAGAGGGTCCAAGTAGTAGCCTACTTGGATGGCTGGCTGGTGTGGGCAGCATCCAGGACAGAATGCATGCAAGCTTCTAAGATAGTGATCCAGTTCTTGGAACATCTGGGATTCAAGATGAACATAAAAAAGTCTCGACTTTCTCCAGCTCAAAAATTTCAGTGGTTGGGAATCCACTTGAATTTGGAGTCACATCGACTTTCCATTCCTGGGAAGAAGAGGAAAGAGATAGCAGGATCTGTCAAGAGACTGTTGAAATCCAAACGGATATCAAGACGCGAACTGGAGAGAGTGCTGGGCACTCTACAGTTTGCTTCAATAACAGATCCAGTGCTAAGAGCACAGCTAAAGGATGCAACAGGAGTCTGGAGGAAATACTCATCAAACGCACGAAGAGATCTATTAAGACCTATACCGACTCGACTGCAAACGCTTCTCAAACCATGGTCCAATGCTAAGCAGCTGAAGAAATCAATATTTCTTCAACCTCCTCCCTCGTCAGTAACTATCCACACAGACGTTTCAAAAGAAGGCTGGAGAGGTCACTCTCATCAGAGGAGAGTCCAAGGAGCTTGGTCCAATCTTTTCAAGTCATTTCACATCAACTTTCTAGAAGCCATGGCAGTACTTCTGACTTTAAAGAAAGTATCTCCTCGCCACTCGACCCACATAAGACTGGTTCTAGACAGCGAGGTGATAGTGAGATGCCTGAATCGACAAGGGTCGAGGTCACCTCAAATCAACCAAGTGATGTTGGCCATATTCCGTTTGGCAGAAAGGAAGAAATGGCACCTGTCAGCAGTTCACATTCAAGGGTTCCGCAATGGGACAGCGGACGTTCTATCCAGGTTTACACCAATAGAGTCAGAATGGTCCCTAGACACAGGATCATTCTCCTTCATCTTGATTCAAGTCCCAGAGCTGCAGCTAGACCTCTTTGCGACAAAAGACAACAAAAAAATCGATCGATATGTGTCCCCATACAAGGATCCGCTAGCGGAGGCAGTGGACGCTATGTCCCTAGACATGAACAGATGGTCCAGTATTTATCTGTTCCCTCCGCACAACCTCCTTGTGAAGGTTCTTGACAAACTGAGATCCTTCAAAGGGAAGGCGGCAATAGTGGCCCACAAGTGGCCAAATAGCGTGTGGTTCCCTCTGGCATTGGAACTACGACTAAAATTTGTACCGCTACCGGATCCATCCCTGTCTCAGTGAGTACAGAAGTCGACTGTCTTCGCTTCATCACAGAAAGCCAAGAACCTACATCTCATGATTTTCTCTCCTTAGTGAGGAGGAAATAGTGAGCAGCCGACACAATCTCTTTCCAGATCCAACATTTCTTGCCAAGAACAAGCTACCCACCAACAGGTGGGGTCCCTAGAGAATCTGCCCTCAGAAGGAAGATGTATCTCTATGTCCAGTGGAGTGCCCAAAGGTCTATCTTCATAGAACATCAGACTTTATGGGAGGAAAGCTGTTCAGAGGAGAAACCTCGGGCTCAAAGTTATCTATAACTAAGGGCAAAACTCACCTGTGTTGTTCGCGAGGCGGGTCCTGAAAGTGCACCCGCTAGTCATGATCCGAGAGGAGTTGCTTCTTCCATAAAATTTCTTTATTTATATGGACTTTGAACATCTTTGTTCGTACACCGGCTGGTGGTCATCCAAGGTTTTCTTTATGCACTATGCGAAGCAAGTGGAGCAACTCAAGTAGTCTGCGGTAGCAGCAGGTAGAATCCTTTAACCTTCTGTTTTAAATCTGCGAGGAACAGTGTAAATAATTTGGGATGATTAATTAAGAGGGTGGGTGTGTAGTCACTGTATGTATTACACATTGAGCGATAGGCCATGAAAGTGTCCTTACAAACTGTTCCATTGAGGTTGGTGAACTATAGCATAATACGGACACTTGTGCTAAGCGTTCCTTACGCTAGTGTAAATGAGCAGTATACAGACTGTATCATTATTAATAATTCAATTAAAGTGGCAAATCTTTTTCATGGTAGATAAAACAATATTTTCTGTTGACTGTTTTCTTTGTGCTTTAATGGATATCATCCACTTTTTATAAATTTTATAAAGGTTGAGCTGATATGTACGTTTATTAAATTTTGATAAACTAGTTCATAGTGAGCCCTGCGTTTTATTCGCCCACACTCATTTTATTAGAAATGTACTGAGCATTAAGATTAGAATATGGATATTTTTATCATGGTATGTCTTTAAAGATTGTTCCCTGATTCAAGAAAAAGTCCACTCACTTTAGCCCTTCCATAGGAAGGGTTGACGTGGTACCCTAACGGGATAGTGGCAAAGATTCAAAATTTGTTCCTATTCGGATACAATCATTATCCAATAGTTAATAAGAGTAGTCACAGTGGGAAGGTGTCATAAATTCATTCTGACATTGGCGACTCTTATACAATCTTTGCTTTATGATGTATAGGGCGAGACCACTATACAAGATTGTCATTTTGTCATCCATAAGTTATTATGTACTCCTCGAGACTTTTCCAGAGTCTAGTATGACTCTTCCCTGTAGGGGGCAGGAAGCACTAACATAGTTCATGCTTAGATGAAATGATGTATGACGGTAACATCATAGGTCTCTAGGTCTAGACGGACAA
>NC_090729.1:59701292-59703792 GCF_036898095.1 Palaemon carinicauda | reverse complement strand
ATGACAATTCTACTGTACTTATACCTGTCGAATTCAGGTATTTTGTACTTAGAATTGAAATCAACCCATCTTCACCATCGTAGCTAATTGGTAGTTTGTTACTTGGCATTCAATTAATGATAAATTTTGCACATTTTTACGTGTTTTTCATATTCAAATAAGCCATATATATTTTTGATATATTAATGTCTGGATTCTCTTAACGACCTCGGGATCAGAGCCCCAGGCGAAATCACACAAAGACAAGAGCTTGGCTCCGGCCGGAAATCGAACCCTGGTCGGCAAGCTTATATAGACAGTGACTAACCCATTCGGCCACGAAGAAAGATAAAAGTCAATGACAATTCTACTGTACTTATACCTGTCGAATTCAGGTATTTTGTACTTAGAATTGAAATCAACCCATCTTCACCATCGTAGCTAATTGGTAGTTTGTTACTTGGCATTCAATTAATTATAAATTTTGCACATTTTTACGTGTTTTTCATATTCAAATAAGCCATATATATTTTTGATATATTAATGTCTGGATTCTCTTAACGACCTCGGGATCAGAGCCCCAGGCGAAATCACACAAAGACAAGAGCTTGGCTCCGGCCGGGAATCGAACCCTGGTCGGCAAGCTTATATAGACAGTGACTAACCCATTCGGCCACGAAGAAAGATAAAAGTCAATGACAATTCTACTGTACTTATACCTGTCGAATTCAGGTATTTTGTACTTAGAATTGAAATTAACCCATCTTCACCATCGTAGCTAATTGGTAGTTTGTTACTTGGCATTTAATTAATGATAAATTTTGCACATTTTTACGTGTTTTTCATATTCAAATAAGCCATATATATTTTTGATATATTAATGTCTGGATTCTCTTAACGACCTCGGGATCAGAGCCCCAGGCGAAATCACACAAAGACAAGAGCTTGGCTCCGGCCGGGAATCGAACCCTGGTCGGCAAGCTTATATAGACAGTGACTAACCCATTCGGCCACGAAGAAAGATAAAAGTCAATGACAATTCTACTGTACTTATACCTGTCGAATTCAGGTATTTTGTACTTAGAATTGAAATCAACCCATCTTCACCATCGTAGCTAATTGGTAGTTTGTTACTCGGCATTCAATTAATGATAAATTTTGCACATTTTTACGTGTTTTTCATATTCAAATAAGCCATATATATTTTTGATATATTAATGTCTGGATTCTCTTAACGACCTCGGGATCAGAGCCCCAGGCGAAATCACACAAAGACAAGAGCTTGGCTCCGGCCGGGAATCGAACCCTGGTCGGCAAGCTTATATAGACAGTGACTAACCCATTCGGCCACGAAGAAAGATAAAAGTCAATGACAATTCTACTGTACTTATACCTGTCGAATTCAGGTATTTTGTACTTAGAATTGAAATCAACCCATCTTCACCATCGTAGCTAATTGGTAGTTTGTTACTTGGCATTCAATTAATGATAAATTTTGCACATTTTTACGTGTTTTTCATATTCAAATAAGCCATATATATTTTTGATATATTAATGTCTGGATTCTCTTAACGACCTCGGGATCAGAGCCCCAGGCGAAATCACACAAAGACAAGAGCTTGGCTCCGGCCGGGAATCGAACCCTGGTCGGCAAGCTTATATAGACAGTGACTAACCCATTCGGCCACGAAGAAAGATAAAAGTCAATGACAATTCTACTGTACTTATACCTGTCGAATTCAGGTATTTTGTACTTAGAATTGAAATCAACCCATCTTCACCATCGTAGCTAATTGGTAGTTTGTTACTTGGCATTCAATTAATGATAAATTTTGCACATTTTTACGTGTTTTTCATATTCAAATAACCCATATATATTTTTGATATATTAATGTCTGGATTCTCTTAACCACCTCGGGATCAGAGCCCCAGGCGAAATCACACAAAGACAAGAGCTTGGCTCCGGCCGGGAATCGAACCCTGGTCGGCAAGCTTATATAGACAGTGACTAACCCATTCGGCCACGAAGAAAGATAAAAGTCAATGACAATTCTACTGTACTTATACCTGTCGAATTCAGGTATTTTGTACTTAGAATTGAAATCAACCCATCTTCACCATCGTAGCTAATTGGTAGTTTGTTACTTGGCATTCAATTAATGATAAATTTTGCACATTTTTACGTGTTTTTCATATTCAAATAACCCATATATATTTTTGATATATTAATGTCTGGATTCTCTTAACGACCTCGGGATCAGAGCCCCAGGCGAAATCACACAAAGACAAGAGCTTGGCTCCGGCCGGGAATCGAACCCTGGTCGGCAAGCTTATATAGACAGTGACTAACCCATTCGGCCACGAAGAAAGATAAAAGTCAATGACAATTCTACTGTACTTATACCTGTCGAATTCAGGTATTTTGTACTTAGAATTGAAATCAACCCATCTTCACCATCGTAGCTAATTGGTAGTTTGTTACTTGGCATTCAATTAATGATAAATTTTGCACATTTTTACG
>NC_090729.1:59698671-59700792 GCF_036898095.1 Palaemon carinicauda | reverse complement strand
ATATATATATATATATATATATATATATATATATATATATATATAATTTATCCAATTGAGGGGAATTGGAATTGGAATTTAGTGAAAAATGGATTTTAACAAACCAGTCATTGGCTAGGTTAAGTAAAATTAAGAGATCAAATCGCCTTAAAATACATATAAATATCAGCGTATATATCAACTTACTGTAGGGACATAAGTCCAATTTAGACAAAAGTACTAAACCTACTGAAATTGAAAGATATGTCTTAAATATGTTACATATTCATTGTTACCCATACCATGAACCTAAAATGTTAATTCCAATAAAATACAGTACATTTATTTTAAAAATAAAAAAAATATATATATAATAAAATGATACGGTGGAAGACATATTTGTAATGGGTAATTCTGAAACGCACTTTTGAAGGTTTCACCATAAATGGTGAATGTGAAAATATAAAATTTTCAAATATTTAACATACTTATCTGCATTTAAGTTCTTAGAAATTTCAGATTTCCTTAACACCTACAAGAAACAATGAAAACCAAAATTAGCACTCGGTGAAACGGATGGAGGAATGACGGAAGATTTCCTTCCTCCCACCAGAGAAAAGAATGTTTATTGAATATCTCGCTGTCACCCAATCGGAAATGGTAGCACCGAAAATTCTCATTATTCCCCAGAATAAATATACACTGGACTTTTGGCGAAGAAAAGAGAGAGAGAGAGAGAGAGAGAGAGAGAGAGAGAGAGAGAGAGAGAGAGAGAGAGAGAGAGAAAGAATATAATAAATAACTTATTTGGATTTATTTTATTATCTTAAATATATATATTTATATATATACATCTATATATATATATATATATATATATATATATATATATATATATATATAATGTATATATATTTCTATATATACATATATATATGTATATATATATAGCCTATATATATATATATATATATATATATATATATATATATATATATATATTTATATATATATAAATTTATGTGTGAATATATATATATATATAAATATATATATATATGTATATATATATATATATATATATATATATATATATATATATATATATATATATATATTATATATACATATGTATATATACATATATATATATATATATATATATATATATATATATATATGTATATAAAGATATATATATATATATATATATATATATATATGTATATATATATATATATATATATATATATATATATATATGTATATATATATATATATATATATATATATATATATATATATATATACATATATATATATATATATATATATATATATATATATATATATATATACACACAGATCTATGTATATATATATATATATATATATATATATATATATATATATATATATATATATATATATATATATATATGTAAATATCTATATATGTAAATATATATATATATATATATATATATATATATATATATATATATATATATATATATATATATATATATGTATATATATATATATATGATAAATTTTGCACATTTTTACGTGTTTTTCATATTCAAATAAGCCATATATATTTTTGATATATTAATGTCTGGATTCTCTTAACGACCTCGGGATCAGAGCCCCAGGCGAAATCACACAAAGACAAGAGCTTGGCTCCGGCCGGGAATCGAACCCTGGTCGGCAAGCTTATATAGACAGTGACTAACCCATTCGGCCACGAAGAAAGATAAAAGTCAATGACAATTCTACTGTACTTATACCTGTCGAATTCAGGTATTTTGTACTTAGAATTGAAATCAACCCATCTTCACCATCGTAGCTAATTGGTAGTTTGTTACTTGGCATTCAATTAATGATAAATTTTGCACATTTTTACGTGTTTTTCATATTCAAATAAGCCATATATATTTTTGATATATTAATGTCTGGATTCTCTTAACGACCTCGGGATCAGAGCCCCAGGCGAAATCACACAAAGACAAGAGCTTGGCTCCGGCCGGAAATCGAACCCTGGTCGGCAAGCTTATATAGACAGTGACTAACCCATTCGGCCACGAAGAAAGATAAAAGTCAATGACAATTCTACTGTACTTATACCTGTCGAATTCAGGT
>NC_090729.1:59676171-59693671 GCF_036898095.1 Palaemon carinicauda | reverse complement strand
ATGTTTTTTGTTTTTTTTTTTTCTTTTTTTTTCTAATGACTATTCGTATGTTTTTTTTCTTTTTTTTCTTTTTGTTTCTTTTTTAATTCGTGAAACCCTTTCAATAAGACGCATTATTCATAAAACTAATGATAGCACTTGATACTATGTGATTCTATTGTGATTTTTTTATCAGGGAAAACAATCAAATGCATTTTACGGTAATCAAGGTTTTTATCATTACAGTTCCAAACACTTGAATTATTATTTTTTTTTTTTCACATAAAAACTATTTACGTATTTTCAACAAAGATGACTAATCGACAACAAATATATACAGTATCAGCCTCAAAAATCCCTGTCTTCTAATACAAAACAATGTCAAGAGTATTATGTTATTATTTATTCGTAATAAGGAATTTTGTAATGACGTTTTTTTTTTTTTATTTAATATCAATATGTTTTAAAACAGAACGATATAGTCAATCCCTAACTGAATATCTATTACTTTGAACTTGACATGCCTCACGAATGCATATTATATAGTAACTCTTTAGCTGATTTATTTTTATCAGAAAGAAAAAATGTCAAATAAAACAGTTTTAATGTAATTTTTTAATATTAGTGGATTTAATTTCAACGAAGTAATCAGGAAGAATAAAATGTTTTGAAGTATTTGCAAGGCATAATGTATAGAACATGCCATTTGTATACTAAAGAGGCAGTTTCAATGCAGCTAGGCTAATGCAAACCTAATTCGGGGAAAGGTGCTATTGTTGTCTCTAGGTCATTCAATACCTGATCTCTTCCACTTGTGTTGAATGTGAACAATGTATTATTGCGTTACACATAGAAAAAGGGGTTTGATTTTTTTTTCGATAGCTCATTATTGACGTTCGTTTATTATTTCAAGTTTTATAGGGAATTTTTTCTATTATGGGATATTTTGTGAGACTTTTTTTAAAGGATACTTTTCAGTGCTGTGTCTTATAAAAAAATACACCCAAACCTATGTCAAATAAGAGGAAAAAAAAAACTGTTGCCTTTAACTTCATTTCCTTTAAAATTTGAGTACATTATTATATATTCAGGAGGTTGATATACATTTGGTGTTAATAGAATTCTATTTATCTATTTCTCATTAAATGGTAATGTCGAAAATAGTCCAAATTCTGCATTTTGCAGGGACATTGGTCAACATCCAGACCACGTAGAATTATTTATATCCTTTATAGTCATTAAGATAATCTCTCTATATGCACAAGATTGAAGAATTTAGTGCTCAGAGGAAATGCCATGGAAAGTTCAGTTCCAGTAAAGTCTGAATGAGTAATGTTATATAAAGATACTCTTCAAATAGTATTAATGGAATTGAAGGACTTTATAAACTCCTAGCTATATTGAAAAGTACAATTTCAGTAGACGAAACTATATGACGTGAATTTTCGGGTTATTTTTCTTATCTTCCAATATAAGGTTTTCATATGCAATTAATTAAACTACATACTTTTCTTCTATTTACGAAATTCAGTCTATTTGTTCTCTTACGTAACAGCCTTCCTTCATAATAAATTTGAATTTATGCTTTCGTGGAAGGGGTTTTTTACCCTCTAAATATTATTTTTATTCTCTTCATTATATTTTTTAGCGTTAAAAAAAAATAACTTAAACCTCTTATCTAAGATTTGTTTTGACCTAAATGAATAATAGGCCCATCTTCTTTACAATTTATATCTCTTGGATTTCCACTTACGTCCGAATCGTAACACAAAATTTTAACAACTATACTATTGTATGTCTCCCTTCTGACTCTTGAATATTAAGGAAATTAAATGTTTACATTTTATGTGAAATTATCTCACAAAGGACTATTTCTTTGTCATGTACTGTCTCGTTTTCCTCAGATATAGAACACAATCTTCAATGGATGATATTCTATGATTTGGTGATTTATGCTGAATGGTTTCCCTGACCACAGATAGTGCCGAGGCTTGAGACACAAATTTCATAATTCCAAAAGTCCATTACTCCTGATTCCAGATAAAAGTGAAGCAAAAAATCTCACTTGATGGGCTCATAAGAAAAGAGGTTCAAGTCGAGCTAATGAATTAGGAAGGAAAAATTCATGTAAATGAGTTAGTCATATTATAGACATAATTCGTAAACTGAATTGATGAAACAGAATTTGCAATGTCACTTGGACGAGGGGACATTTAAATGCAATCCTTTGAGTTAATATTTACTTATGATTAAACTATTTCCATGACACTTTCGTGTTTTTTATGTTTATTCCTCAAATATGGGTCTCTGAACTCTTTTCTTTTAATCATACTCCTAACTTCTATTCGTTTTGCTATTCTATGTCATCAACATGATATTAGTATTATGACTTATTCGATTTTATTTACTGTATGTGAGTATATATTATTTTACGGACCAACCAATAACGCCATCAAATCCTATCACAGCCAACTGTCAAATCTTAGACTCTGATACTCTAATTATTCATTCACTCAATAGATAAGTGACACTTATTGATACAGTAAATACAATACTGAAGAAAAAAAAATGTTCATGTAAATATTACTTCAATGTGAAAATGTGACTGCAGATCTTTACAAATATATATATATTGGTACAAAGTAATTATTTCATTATTTTAATATTATAATTGTAGCTAAATTGAGAAACACTATTAAAAAATGAAGAACAATTCTACCGATAAGGTAAAGATAATTTATTTTATTATTTGTTATATGAAAAACAATAAAAGAAATAAAAAGGAAAATTTTCCATTTCATTTCACCAAGATCTGATGCATTCGCATATTTTTGATTGCAAGCCAACGGGCAATACATGTTACTTGTGGTAATAAGAGGAAGCAATCAAGTTACCTATGTAAGAGGAATGATATACTCCTTGATTGAGCCTATCATATCTACTGTGGCACAGTTGTACCCAAAGTACAGTAAGGTCGCCTTAGTATATTCCCGAAGGACCGAAAGGGGATGGGGTGTAACAAGTAATTTTGAATCGTTAATTAATTTTTAACAAATTTTTCTTCAATTTCAAACAGATGGGCAAGAATTCTACCATATCGGATCAGCATTTTAAGTAATGTATTAAACATATGATTTTTTTTTGACTGCAGGGTGCTTATTATTACTTTCAGCGAAGGTAAGGTCTTTCCATTATACTTAGAGGTTTTTGAAATATCTTAGATATTTTCACCATCATGAAAGAATCAACTGAAAATATAAACACTTAATTAATAATGATGTAAAGGTTACTTTATAAATCGATTTCCTATGATATCATTTTGTTCTCTAGTGCTGTTCCGAAATAGTTCAACGGCTGTTTTTTTTTTTTTTATCTTATTAAAGCTAGTAAAATATAAAGATGTGCATTTACTTTAATTGTTAGATTACTAAATTTTCAGGTGCTTAACACGTACTTCTCGGCTATTTCCGGTGTCATGAAATCTTATTCTTATATAGGGATACGATTCATTTAGTGATTTGGGAAGCTACTTATATCAACAACATTAATAACAAAAATCTTGTCGAGGACTCTTACGAATATTTCCTGTGCACGGATGAGTTAATTGAATATTTGATCATTATTTTCAAAGAGAGAGAGAGAGAGAGAGAGAGAGAGAGAGAGAGAGAGAGAGAGAGAGAGAGAGAGAGAGAGAGAGAGAGAGAGAGAGAGTATGTTAAGTACTGTATGTGAAAAAAGGTACTATCCTCTATTTATTTGATTTATGATAGGTGAGCGTTGTTATAAATCTTCTATTATACATCAATTCCGATGCATTCAATTTCAGATATTAATGAAAATACTTTGTTTGGAACAGTTTTAATAGGCATTTAGTGTGAAAATGAAATAGATTTTAGTAAATAACTCGTTGTTTCTCATGTAATCTGAATATATATATATATATATATATATATATATATATATATATATATATATATATATATATATATATAACGGATTTTGAGCGAAGCGAAACATCTATTTTTGGGTGAGTTAGCCATGTAGTCCTGATGGAAGTTCCGGATAGGTAGCTTTCTAGGGTATATTTGACTACAGTGATATTCCCAGAGAATTTTAACCTTAAGGTATCCAGAATTCTAACTCCTGGAGCGAATATCCCTAAATAATCTCACAGGGATATCGCATAATAACAGAGGACGTATTCTTGACATGTCACATACCTATCTTCACCCCGAACAGTATTAACGCTTCGAGGGGTTATAGTGACAAGAATCTGAAACGAGAATGAAAAGAGAGCCGCTCATAAGGCATCTCTCCTATTCCGTTTCCAATGTGTATCTGATGAAGGCGGTAGCGCCCTCTTTATTCCTTGTAGCGATATACGAGGTGTTACAGATACTGTATTATAGGGAGGGGTCAATAAGCCCTTTTACAATAAAAGGAAGGGCGGGTCCATCAGGACGACATGGCTACCTCACCAAAAAATAGATTTTTCGCTTCGCTAAAAATCCGTTTTTTGGGCTCAGGCCATGTCGTCCTGATGGAAGTTTACCAGAGCATTACTGTATATGTGGATTCTCAATCAGTGCCGTACTCTCAAGAAAGTATTTTCCTGGTCCATCTAGACCTAGAGACCTATGATGTTACCGTCATACATCATTTCATCTAAGCATGAACTATGTTAGTGCTTCCTGCCCCCTACAGGGAAGAGTCATACTAGACTCTGGAAAAAATCTCGAGGAGAACATAATAATTATGGATGACAAAATGACAAGCTTGTATAGTGGTCTCACCCTATACAATATAAAGCAAAGTTTTTATAAGAGTCACCAATGTCAGTATGAATTTGTGACACCTTCCCCAATGTTACTACTCTTATAAACTATTGGATAATGGTTGTATCCGCATAGGAAAAAATTTTGCCTCTTTGCCACTATCCCGTTAGGGTACCTCGTCAACCCTTCCTTTTGCTTGAATCAGGGAACAGTGTTAAAAGACATACCGTGATAAAAATATCCATATTTTAATCTTAATGCTCAGTACATTTCTAATAAATGTACATATCAGATCAACATTTATAAAATTTATGAAACGTGTATGATATGCGTGAAATCATAAGAAAAACAGTCAACAGAAAATATTGTTTCGTCTACTAGGAAACAGATTTGCCACTTCAATTGAATTATTAATAATAATGATATAGTCTGTATACTGTTAATTTACACTAGCGTAAAAAACGCTTGGCACAAGTGTCCGTATTATGCTATAGTTCACCGACAACAATGGAACAGTTTGTAAGGACACTTTCGTGGCCTATCACTCAGTGTGTAGTAACATACAGTGACTACACACGCACCCTCTTAATCAATCGTCCCAAATTAATTACACTGTTCCTCGCAGATTTAAAAAACAGAAGGTTAAAGAATTCTACCTGCTGCTACCACAGAATTCTTAAGTTGCTCCACTAGCTTCGCATAGTGCGTAAAGAACACTTTGGGTGACTACCAGCCGGTGTACAAACAAGGATGTTCATAGTCCATATAATTAAAGAAATTTTATGGAAGAGGCAACTTTCCGAATGTACTGTCTGGATCCGTTCTGCGAATAACACGGGTGAGATTCGCCCTTAGTTATAGAGAACTCTGAACCCAGGGTTTCTCTTCTGAACAGCTGTCCTCCCATAAATTCTGAAGTTTTATGAAGATAGACCTTAGGCACTCTACTGGACATAGAGATGCATCCTCCTTCAGAGGGCAGATTCTCTAGGGACCCCACCTGTTGGTGGGTAGCTTGTTCTTGGTAAGAAACGTTGGGTCTGGATATATATTCAGTTCTCCCCCAAAGAACTGGACGTGGCCTTCCTCTCTAGAGAGAGCCACTATTTCACTAACTCTGGCCCCCAAAGCGAGTACAAGCAGAAATACGACTTAAAATTCAAGGCCTTCTAAGTGCATTCCTCATTGTTCATTATTTATACACAATGAAGAATCTTATCTACTGACCATGCAAATGGTCCTTGGAGGCGCTGACGGGCTAAGCCTAGCATGGGCCTTTGTAGTTCATTAAGAAAGTCGTTAGAAAGGTCGACCTGTAAGGCATATGGTATCTGTCTTGTCAAGGCAGACTTGAACAAAAGAATTGTGTTGGCTGCTAAACCTTGCCCTTGAAGGTGGATGAAAAATGATAAATAGGAATCTGTCTAGATTTCTTTTGGTTTCTTCCCCTTGACAAAGGATATCTGTTTCTTCCCTGAAGCCTCATAATGTCTTCTGGTTTCCTCCAAAAGTCTGAACTGACTTTTAACAACGAATCTTTTTCTCATCGTTAAGGAGAGAAAATCATGAGATGTAGGTTCCGTGTTTTATGTGATGAAGCGAAGACAGTTGACTTCTGTACTCGCTGAGACAGGGATGGATCCGGTAGCGATACGAATTTTAGTTGTAGTTCCAATGTCCGAGGGAACCACATGCTTTTTGGCCACATGTGGGCCACTATTGCTGCTTTCCCTTTGAAGGATATCAGCTTATCGAGGACCTTCAGAAGGAGGTTGTGTGGAGGGAACAGATAGATACTGGACCATCTGTTCCAGTCCAGGGACATAGCGTCCACTACCTCCGCTAGCAGATCTTCGTAAGGGGACACGTAACGATCTATTTTCTTGTTGTCTTTCGTCGCAAAGAGGTCTATCTGCAGCTCTGGGACTTGACTCGAGATGAAGGAGAACGATCCTGCGTCAAGGGACCATTCTGACTCTATAGGTGTAAACCTGGATAGAGCGTCCGCTGTCACATTGCGGAACCCTTGAATGTGAACTGCTGACAGGTGCCATTTCTTCCTTTCCGCCAAACGGAATATGGCCAACAACACCTGGTTGATTTGAGGTGACCTTGACCCTTGTAGATTCAGGCATCTCACTACCACCTTGCTATCTAGAACCAGTCTTATATGGGTCAAGTGGCGAGGAGAAACTTTCTTTAGTGTCAGAAGTACTGCCATGGCTTCTAGAAAGTTGATGTGAAATGACTTGAAAAGATTGGACCAAGCTCCTTGGACTCTCATCTGATGAGAGTGACCTCCCCAGCCTTCCTTTGAAGCATCTGTGTGGATAATTACTGACGGGGGAGGAGGTTGAAGAAGTATTGATTTCTTCAATTGCTTGGCATTGGACCACGGCTTGAGAAGCGTTCGAAGTCGAGTCGGTAGTGGTCATACTAGATCTCTTCGCGCGTTTGATGCGTATTTTCTCCAGACTCCTGTTGCATCCTTAAGCTGTGCTCTTAGCACTGGATCTGTTATTGAAGCAAACTGTAGAGAGCCCAGCACTCTCTCCTGTTCGTGTCTTGATATCCGTTTGGATTTCAATAGTCTCTTAACAGATCCTGCTATTTCTTTCCTCTTCTTACTAGGAATGGAAAGCCGATGTGACACCAAATTCCAGTGGATTCCCAACCACTGAAATTTTTGAGCTGGAGAAAGTCGAGACTTTTTGATGTTGATCTTGAATCCCAGATGTTCCAGGAACTGGATCACTATCTTAGAAGCTTGCATGCATTCTTTCCTGGATGCTGCCCACACCAGCCAGTCCTCCAAGTAGGCTACTACTTGGACCCCCTTTAGGCGTAGTTGATGGACGGCTGCGTTCACGAGCTTCGTGAAAATCCTTGGGGCTATGTTTAGCCCAAAAGGCATGGCTCTGAAGGCGTAAAGTTTTCTATGTAACTTGAAGCCTAGGTAGGAGGAGAGGTGACGATTAATTGGAACATGCCAATAAGCGTCAGACAAGTCTATAGAGACAGTATATGCCCTTCTGGGCAGTAGGGTCCTTATGTGCTGAAGCATGAGCATTATGAACTTGTAGTTCACTATGAACTTGTTGAGTGGCGACAAGTCTAGAATGACTCTGAGCTTTTCTGAGTCCTTCTTTGGAACACAAAACAGCCTTCCTTGGAATTTTATGGACTTAACTTTCAGGATTACTCTTTTGTCTAAGAGCTCTCGGACATATTCTTCCAGAACGGAGGATAAGTGTTGGAAGAATTGAGGAAATTGAGGTGGAGGACTGATCCAGCTCCAACCTAATCCATTTTTAATTAGTCTGTGGGCCCAGGAATCGAAGGTTCAGCGATCCCTAAATAGCTGTGGTCTCCCTCCTACTGGAAGTATCTCACTTCTACTGTTGTGGACCTGAGGCCTTGACTCCCTGACCGCGTCCTCCCCTGTATTCCCTTCCTCTTGAAAGGCGTCTAGAAGAACCTCTGGCTGTTCCTCTAGCTCTCGAACGAAAGGAAAAAGTCTGCCTTTCGAAGGCTGGGTTAAAAATTGGCGACTTTGCCGCCACTTCTTGAGGTACCAGCTGGTATGTGGTTGGAGGTTGTGCCACTATCTGAGGCACCGCGGTCACAGGAAGTTGTTGTTGTTGCTGTCGGTAGGGTTTAGCCGGCTGAGAGGATGGCCTAGGCCTTTTTGTCCTCCTCTTGGGTAGGGGACCCTCATCCGGAGAAGACTTTCTCTTAAGATCTAAGCCCCACTTTTTGAGAAGGTTCCTATACTCTGTGGCAGCCTTGTCTACTACCTCTTTAACCCCTTCGTTGGGAAAGAGGTCTTTACCCGAGATACGAGAGGAGATCAGTTTCCTCGGTTCGTGCCTCACCGCAGCCGAGGCGAACACGAACTCTCTACAGGCTCTCCTAGCTTTAATAAAGTTATAGAGATCCTTCGTAACTGTGGCCAGATGGGTTTTGGCCACAACCATGAACATGTCCTTGTTCTTGGGGTCACTTGCCATCGTTTCTAGTGTCGTTTGCAACGACATCGATGCTGCAAGTTTTTCCTTTGTCTCTTGCTCTCTACGCAAGAGAACCTCCGACAGTTTTGGAAGTTCCTCACCGAACTGGCGTTCAGCAATATCAGCTTCCAGCTTCCCGACTGAGAAGGTAAGGTGTACGTCCTTCTAGTCTTCTTAGTCCAAGGGCAAGGTCAAAGATAACGGCTTGCACTCCTCCAAGGAGGGGCATGGTTTCTGTTATGTATTATTGTAATAATGTACTATATTATTTCAAGTGTTGCAGGTATTGCGCAACATTGCATCATATTGCATGAATAAGACATGTTATGCTTTGTACATAAGAGTAATGATTTGTTTTGGTATTAGGATTCAAACATTTGTTGGTTACCTCAGAGATAGGATGTGATTCTTTGTAGTTGTGTACTGGAGTAGGATTTGAGTCTTTTCAGAGCGATGCTCTTTTGTTTAGCAATGTTTTGGTTTTGTCAGATTGTGTATGACGCTTCACACACATTTGGGAGTCAGCTGTCATAGAACAATGTAGTCATTTATACATTAAACGTGTATTTTAAGATTACCAACGTCTTATTACCCATGCAGACAAATTGACGACAAGAGATGGGATCAGCTGAGAAATAATTACCAACAATTGTTCATCTATGTTCCAGATAATTATTATGGTTAATACAACTTCCCACCAAAGTACCATATACAAAATTGGCGACGAGGATGGGATCAGCTGAGAAATAATTACTAATAATTGTTCATCTATGTTCCAGGAAATTATTATGGTTAATAGAACTTCCTACCAAAGTACCATATACAAAATTGGCGACGATCAGGAGGACGACGGACACAAGCAGGGAGAAACATTGGACCTTATGTACAAGGACGGCCAGCACAAGAGAAGGTCCGTTTTTACATTAGGGGACAAGAGTAAAATCACCCAATGAAGATTGTACAAGCAACAGAACAGGAATTTTATCAAACAAACAAAAAGGGTGAAATTTAAATTTGGGTAGGCTACAAAACAGGTAGGAAGTAAACTTGTGACTGCCGAACAGTAGTTTAACCTAATCTAGGTATTAAGGTAAGCAATCAAAATGCCTTTTAATATAGAACACCCAGAAAGTTTCAGCATCACTGCTGAGCACAATTCTGTTGC
The DNA here is from genome assembly GCF_036898095.1 of Palaemon carinicauda. Classification (NCBI taxonomy): domain Eukaryota; kingdom Metazoa; phylum Arthropoda; class Malacostraca; order Decapoda; family Palaemonidae; genus Palaemon; species Palaemon carinicauda. The sequence goes on along the minus strand of NC_090729.1, from coordinate 59,683,742 downwards.
AACACGATGGCAACAGTGGTGTGAGGAATTTAAGATTTATTTAGAAGCATTAGGGAACATGAAGGATGCCCAAAAGAAGGCATTATTACTTCATACAGCAGGTAGGGAAGTTCGGGAAGTGTTTAAGACTTTGCAGCCTACAGAATACACAAGTGAAGCTGCAATTAGGGCTCTTACCACATATTTTGCTCCTCAGGTCAATAAATTTTTTGAAAGATACCAGTTTTCAGCGCAGGCTTATCAGAAAGAAAATGAAAGTTTAGATGCATTTGTGACTAGACTAAAGAATTTAGCCGTTTCATGCGAATTTCTAGAGTTAGAAAATGTTATCATAGATCAAGTAATTGCACATTGCACATCAGAAGAGCTAAGAAAAAAATTATTGCAAGATAAAGATTCAACATTAGAAAAGGTATTGATAATAGGCAGAGCTTTAGAAACATCAAATAGGTAAAGTCACATAATAGGTAGTTCTACAAGCAATAGAATGGAAAATTCTAAAATTAATACAGTAGGTTCTAAGTGGAAAACCAAGGAGAATCGAGAAGTAATATGTCAAGGCCTAGTCATAGAAAAGTGCCTAACACTAATGTTCATAAATATCAGAATCAGGCTTATACACAGAAACAACAGGAAAAACCCAAGTGTTATAGGTGTGGTAAAACTGATCATCTTGCATACGAAGCAAAGAAATGCCCTGCTACTGGACAGACATGCCAGAATTGCAGACAGATGGGTCATTTTGCAACTGCTTGTAGATTCCCTAAACAGTACGCAAAGAAAATAAATGCTACAGTTGATACTATGGGTCAAGAGAATAATGCGGAAATTGTTCATGATAATCAGGTTAGTTCAGAAACTGATTTTGCGTTTTGCATAAATTCAGTCAACAAAGGTGCAAAGAAACATATCATGGTAGAAGTAATCATAAATGGTAAACCCATTTTGATGCAAGTTGACACAGCAGCCGATGTATCAATTATGTCTAAGAAAATGGCTAAAAGCATTCCTAATTTGTTATTAGAAGGTACAAATAGAGTTTTGAAAAGTTATAATGGTTTTGATATTCAGGTAATAGGTGCTTCGAACGTAGAAGTACAGTACAAAGAACAGAAATTAGAGAGAATGCCATTAACAGTAGTAAAAGGTAATGGACAAACTTTGCTAGGTTTAGATTGGCTACAGTATTTGAAGTTAGATTGGCCTAGTATTTTGAAGGTTACAGGTAGACAAGATGAAAACAAAAATGAAATATCTATGGATAATATCATATCAGAGTTTCAAGACGTATTTGAAGATAAAATAGGTACAGTAAAGAACGCAAAGGCAATTTTAGTTTTGAAACCTGACAGTTCTCCTAGATTTTTTGCTCCCAGACCAGTACCGTATGCATTGAAAAGTGCAGTTGAAACAGAAATCAGGAGATTAGAAAATGAAGGTTCCTGGGAAAAGGTTACATATTCAGATTGGGCTACACCATTAGTTCCTATTGTGAAGGAAAGTGGACAGGTTAGGTTATGTGGAGATTACAAAGTAATGTTGAATCCACAACTTCAAGTAGCTCAACATCCCGTACCAAATCAGAAAGACATGTTTGCAACTAAGTCAGGATGCAGTGTTTTTTTCTAAATTAGATTTAAGACAAGCATTTCAACAGCTTCCCATGGATGAAACTTCACAAGAATTATGTACAGTAAATACATCCTTAGGTTTGTTTAGGCCAAAGAGATTACCTTATGGAGTTGCAAGTAGTCCAGCTATATGGAAACAAACTATGGATAAGATTTTTTCAGGAATGCAAGGAGTATTCATTTTTATTGATGATATTTCAATTGCGGGTAAAGACCCAAGAGAACATAGAGAAAGATTGCGAACAGTTCTGGATAAGTTGAAGGAACATAATATTAGGGTAAATAAGACCAAATGTATTTTAGAAGTTGATTCAGTGGAATACTTAGGTTTTGTAATAAATGGCAAGGGTATTCACAAAACTAAAGAGAAGATTAAAGCTGTACAATCAACAAAAGTGCCAGAAAATGTTAAGAAATTACAATCATTTCTAGGTTTAGTAACATTTTATGGGAATTTCATTCAGAATTTGTCTACAATTGCACATCCATTGTATAATCTGTTGAATAAGGGGGTAGAATGGAAGTGGACAAAAGAGTGCCAGGAATCTTTTGAAAGAATCAAGCAGGAAATAAAATCACCTACATTCTTAGTACATTATCAAATGGATTTACCAGTTAAATTAGTATGTCATGCATCAAACATAGGTTTAGGTGCAGTATTATCTCATGTAATGCCAGATGGAACAGAAAAACCAATTGCATTCACTTCTAGAGTATTGAACAAGGCAGAAAGGAATTACTCTCAAATAGAAAAGGAAGGTTTATCATTAGTTTATGGAGTTAAAAAATTCCATATGGCAGGAAAAAGTTCACACTTGTTACCGATCATAAAACTTTATTAGCAATATTGGTTCCAAAAGCAAGTTTACCTACGTTGGTAGCTGCAAGACTACAACGTTGGGCAGTTACGTTAGCAGCGTACCACTATGATATAGAATACCGTCCAACATCAAACATGGGTAATGCAGATGCTTTATCCAGATTACCCGTAGACAAAGCTCCAGAGGAGTATGATGATAGTGTTCTGTTAATTTCTGTATATGATGTACCAATAACTGCAAAAGATGTAGCACACAGTACCAAGCAAGACCCAGTACTTAGTAAGGTTTTGGAGAGTTTAATGACAGGTAGGGACTTATGTGGAAAAGAGGAAAATTATAAACCGTATAAGGATATATGGTATGAACTGAGTGTAACACAAGGAATAGTGATGAGAGGTTCCAGGGTAGTTATTCCTAATTCACTGAGAAATAAGGTTCTGTCTGAAATACATGCTGATCACCAAGGTATTGTAAGATCAAAGTCAATTGCGAGAACTTTTGTATGGTGGCCAGGTGTAGATAGAGATGTGGAATGTTATGTAACGAGTTGTATGAATTGTGTTATGCAACAGAACAATCCTCAATTTGCTAGAATGCACCCATGGGAGTTACCCAGGTATCCATGGCAAAGAGTGCATATAGATTTTGCAGGTCCTTTTTTAAATTACTTGTTTTTGATAGTAGTAGATGCTTACAGTAAGTGGCCAGAAATTATCCCAATGAAGACAACAACGTCTTACACCACGATAAAAGAGTTAATGCAAATTTTTTCAACGCACGGTATTCCAGAAAAAATTGTTACAGATAATGGTCCACAATTTACCTCACAAGAGTTTAAAGAATTTCGTAATGTCAATGGTATAAAGCATACATTTTCAGCTACATATCATCCATCTACTAATGGAGAGGCTGAAAGATTTGTCCAAACGTTTAAACACAATATGAAGTGTAGAAAAGCTAATTCAGGTAATATATTTTTGCATGTGTCAAAATTTTTATTGTCTTATAGAACAACGCCGCACAGCACAACAGGCGTGGCACCCTCAAATTTGTGGATGGGGAGGAGGATAAGGTGTAAGTTAGATTTGTTGTATCCAAGTGATTTAGAAGATAAAGGGTATAAACAAGTAGTAAAGCTTCCTAATGTAAGACATTTTTTACCTTTGTCTGATGTCATGGTAAGATCGTACAACACTCCAGAGAAGTGGGTACCAGGAGAGATTGTAAGAGAGATAGGAAATTTACATTATGATGTTCATGTTGGTGATAATGTTGTAAAACGTCATGTTGATCAATTACAGCCGTTAAACAGAAAGACAGTAGAGCATGTGAATGTTAGAGATGAGAAACTTAAAGAAGTAGTTAGATCAAATGAGTCAAATATTAACCAAGATGGTCCAACATCCAATGTAGATTCAGAACCAATTCATTTACCAGTACAAGATGAGGTTAAAGTGCTTCCTAATAGGATTAACAGAGGAAAGCCCCCTGAGAGATTAGATTTATGAAGATTTTTACAATGTCAAGTTAAGGGGGAGGAGACTGTTATGTATTATTGTAATAATGTACTATATTATTTCAAGTGTTGTAGGTATTGCGCAACATTGCATCATATTGCATGAATAAGACATGTTATGCTTTGTACATAAGAGTAATGATTTGTTTTGGTATTAGGATTCAAACATTTGTTGGTTACCTCAGAGATAGGATGTGATTCCTTATAGTTGTGTACTGGAGTAGGATTTGAGTCATTTCAGAGCGAAGCTCTTTTGTTTAGCAATGTTTTGGTTTTGTCAGATTGTGTATGACGCTCCACACACACTTGGGAGTCAGCTGTCATAGAACAATGTAGTCATTTATACATTAAACGTGTATTTTAAGAATACCAACGTCTTATTACCCATGCAGACAAATTGACGACAAGAGATGGGATCAGCTGAGAAATAATTACTAACAATTGTTCATCTATGTTCCCGGTAATTATTATGGTTAATAGAACTTCCTACCAAAGTACCGTATACAAAAGTTTCCCTGCCTCCACCTACTTTAAGGCTGCCTTATATCCCTTTTCCAAGAAGAGAAAGGCTCTGGTAGGAGAGGCCACAAAGGAGGGAAGCTTCACTTTGAGTTAGTGAAGCCCCTCTCTTTCATCGAGCTCGCTAGTAACGTCTGAGCTTTACTATGGTTAAAAACTATGACCGCCTTCGGCTCCGTCTCCTCCATTGAGGCTGGCTCCTCCCTAAGACGGACATAGCAGTACGGATAAGAATGTTTGTTGAGTCAAAATTCCACTTCTTCCAGGGGAATTGCTCCTAACTTTTCTAAGATCACGATCTTCCTGGTTGTCATTGGCATGTGTTCGGCATACCTCCAAGGATTGGTATCCGAGCACAAAGGAAGATCCTTCACGCTGAGCCGCTTCTGGGGTCCACATGATGCTGCAAGTCTACATATCTCCAGTTTCATTGCAGCTTCCTTCTTATCATTCTTCCTTTGAATTTGTTGGATCATCTCAACAATGGAAGAAAGAGTCCCTCCCAGTTCATCTGGGATAGCAGACGATGTAGAAGGAACAGGTTCTGGGTCCAGAACCGATGTAACCGACACTTCGTCGATTTCTTCCTCTTCTACATGAGGAGCCTGGAACAGCTCCTCCTCCTGACCTTTTCCTAGAAGGTCCTTCTCAGTAGAATCTGACACCTCCGACATCTTATCGTCCAATTGGATGTCTTGAAGGGCGGCCGAGACTTCAGAATCTACCAGATTCTGGGCAGTTGGTATCTCCACCTGAGGCTGGGGGATGATTGCATCAGCCAATGCTTTAGGGAAAAGGTAGGCCTTCATCTTCTCATTTGGAAGGTAGGGACCTGAGGTGTTTTTCTGAAAATCCCTCACCCAGGATCGTAACGTTTCCCTGGCAGCATCCCTTGACTCCGTCGACTTAGGGTCGTCATAAGCCTCGGTAATCAGGTTAGAACAAACTGTACAAACCTGAGGGTCCCAATAGCGGAGATCACCTCTGGAGGCTGCGCATGCTGCGTGCCTCCTGCAATATTGATGTCCACAGAAGTTCTTACTGCGGACATTACAGAACACGCTCCCGCACTTCGGATGGTCCTCCTGTAAAGAGAAGAAAAATCCATGAGTATCAAGTGAAGGCTTTCACTTATATCGAGACATTTAACTTATATAGAAAAGCTATAAAAGAAAGAAGGAAAGACACATACTAGTATTTCCTGTCCAGTCAATTGCTGAAACCTCCCAAGATATTAAAACTAAGGTTAATTCTATTCTAGAATACCTTATGTAATTTCCTAAACAGAAATTTAAGGTGTAGTTCACACCTTGAGAAAAAGTTTTAATATACAGGATAGAAAGAATACAGAAAGAACTTACTTTCTATATATTGTACGGTCTCAACAAAAGGCTGTACAAGATTACATTAAGTATGATGAAGAACTTTAGTGTTATCACAAGCTCTGTACAGCAAATTCTGCTAATGCAGTGTGTACTACACTACAAATATAGCAACTTCTGTACATCGCATGCTGTTGTGCCGGCTAGCACGCGCCGGTACGTTCCGGCGTGCGCCTGCACCTGCCGGCGTGCGCCTGCACGTGCCGGCTGGCACTTACCCCTGTATAGTTCAAAGATATACTATCTTTAAGTAATAGGTGGCAGCCCACTGATTCGCGACTGTGTGCCGGCCAGCAATCATTGCCAGCCGACAGCTGAAAACACTAATACCCGGCTGCCGGCCGCTAATCGTAGTGGCCAGCAGATTCGGACTATGTTTCCACTGCCGGCAAGCAAAGGTAATAATACCCATGCCTGCCGACAGTAGCCAAGAACCTGAGAACCTCCACCTGCCCGGCTGTCGACTGTTATGCCGGCAGCCGGGTTAGGGGTGCAACACAATAGTCAGAGAAACAGTATGGATGTAAGATTATAAGGCAGCATTCCCCTACGACCTTCCATCCAGAAAGAGTGAACTTATGGAAGGGGAGAATGTAGCATTCAGGCTTCCAAAGAATCCATAGCCTACCGGGCTCTACCGGCAGACATGGAAGGGAGACCAAGGGAGGTCTGGGGTTCACTCTGCAAAGAACAAAGGGTCTCTGCCGGCTGACACGTAATGCCAGCCAGCAGAGAGCTGAGCCGGTCCTCCATCCTAACCTACACTTGGTACGGAAGTAGGACAGCAGCCAAAAGAAAATAAAAGAAAGAGAGGTGGGGAAGGGATAAGGGTCTTATAGAGTTCGTTCTAGCAAGAGACACACTGAGCAGTTAGGGAAGTTCATCCTAACCTAGAGTTTTCTATTAGGGAGGAAGACTGGCAATACTTGCTATCCTCCTCCCAACCAGAACAAAGTTAGGTGAAGTTATTTCACCAGGCAACAGAGAAAACTCATTCTCCAGCCCGAGAATAACATCACAGGACAGTCTGCTAGGCCACTAGAGGAATTAATCATCTTTTACAGAATCCTTCCAACATGGACTAGGGAAGCAAAGCTTCATGTGTCCACCCCTAACCTAGCAAAGGAGACTCATTCTCTATGCTAGGAAGAAGTAGACAACAGACTAGAAACTCTGATGTTCTGCCCTAACCCAAAAAACCAGTCACTCTGGTTATCAGGTCAGGACAAACATATCCTAGAATAGTTATACCGGAATTATTATACAGATAGAACCACTAGGATTAAGCGGAAGGCTTACAGAGGGAGAGAGGGATTGAACTTAGCCTCCGGAGAAGAAAAGAACAATCAGGGATGTGCGAAAGTATACTACTGTATATAGATTACTGGATTAGGTAAGGTGAGAATCGATTACCTGACCGAAACTCTCGCGTATACAATCTTGGAAAAAAAATTCAACAATATCTTACATGTATAAAATATTTGCCTTTACCTTCAATAATATAACACTCGGAAAAAACTTATATCATGCATGAAAGTACTAGGGCCAGACGCCTAGGCTACTAAGCATTGCGAAGGGCAAGATCGGTACCTCGACCCTTGTCGAAATCACCGAACTAAAAGCTGACGGTATAATATAAGCATTCCTAGAGGAGCTAAATTGCTAGATTATTAAAGTATAACAAACCGGGAACGTCGCTCTA
>NC_090729.1:59668671-59671171 GCF_036898095.1 Palaemon carinicauda | reverse complement strand
CATCCCAACCCAATTTGAGTAGTATTTAATGCTTCGAGTAAAGCTGACTCGAGATCCAACACTTTGAATGATTGCTTATTAACAGTACTTAGCCTAATTAGTAAACTTATTGAGTCCGTTTTGGAATTTAGCACTAACCCGATAGCAGTTGTTATAGACATATCGAAATCATTCTTACATATTGGTAGTTCAGCAACTTATAGAGATTATTGTAGGTTTTTATGAATTGAAGACCAACCCCTTCAGAAAGTTATCATCTATAGATTTAAAGTAGTCATGTTTGGTGTATCTTCGTCTCCATTTTTGGCTTCAGAAAGTACTAGCCTATCACTCAGAGAATCATTCAAATCCATTAGCAAAGACTCAAATTTGTATGTAGATAAATTTGCTTCCACTTAAGTACAGGAAGACAAGCTGAGAAGAGAATAACCTCAAATCAATATTGTTTTGTGTGATGCATCTCTGCCATTTTAGAATTTGAGGAAGTCCTAAGTATTAATCAGGAGACAATAAGCTTACCTGATGTTGATGTTCTTGGTATCTAATGAAATCTTATTAGTGATGAAATATCATTATCACACAGTAAAATAGTATATAAGTAGGTCTATAAGCATTCTAAAATTACCAAAAGATTAGCCTTATCTCTAATTTGTAGCGATTTTGATAATTTAGGATTTTTGTCAACAGTTTTTATCAAGGTAAAATTATACAGAAGTTATGAAAACGAAAAAATTCCTGCGATGAACATTTAAGCGAATCATTAGTTTAATAATTTCAGATCGTTTGTCAAAAAGTTAGATCTCAACCATCAAATTTCTTAGATTTGTAGTTAGTCCTAGTAAATCAGATTTGCATATATTTTGTGATTTATCAGCAGTTGCATATGGTTCAGTAGTTTATACCGTGGATTCAGAAAACAAATCTATTGAATTTCTATGAGTAAAGTGATATTAGCTCCAAGTCCTCCACTTACCACTCCCAAATAAGAATTATTTGCACTCACTCTTGCAACTTGATTAGCTAAAACCCTCTTATCCAATGATAAACTTGCATTTAGTTGTATATTGTGAACAGACAGAGAGAAAGAGAGTTACAATTAGTTCGGTATATCCTAATAAATCTAGAGAAATATTTATGAGAAATTGAGTTACAGCAATTCGTACCTTATGAAGGGGTTATGATTTATGCATACTACATGTTCCTACCAGTAATAATACTGGTGATAACATTTCAAATTTAGCCAACACTTTGGATTGAAAACATGGACCTTCATTTTTGCTTAATATTTTAGAGTACCCACCTCAAAAGAAATTTGTTTGCAATGCTGCAGTAGTATCAGAGATTTTAGTAGAACCAAACATAATCCAATTTTTTTTCCAGCATTTGATATGGAAAGATATTCTACTCTTACTAAAGTTATGAGAGTAATATCTAATGTCATGAAATTTTGTATTAAGTACTCCCTTGATAAATTGAAGTGGAATGCCCTACATTCCTGAATAAGATTAGCTCTGTTAGAGTTTTCCTACCCCATTTGATTATTTGAAACAACTAGAGATGGGGCCTAAACTAGCTACAGAACTCATGAATTTAGCCAAACAACTTTATATGTCTATGAATAAGAATATGTTGATTTGTTGTAGAGGTAGGTTACAGAACTCAGATATGTCTCATGTAACCCAATATCCAATTTATTATCTGCCAAACATCCCCTGGCCTAATTGATAATAATGCATTACTATATCCGTAATTTTTATAGTGGGTTAAGTCAAATATTGTTTGGTCTTATACAGTAATATCAGATATGAAAAGCCTGAGTCATTATAAAGAACATCATTAGTAATTGTATGCTATGTAGAAAAGTAGTTGGTAAGCCTATCATTCAACCAGGTCTAGCTCCATCACCATTGGAGAGAGTCTATTATATCAGACCATTTAGCTCTGTTGGAATAGATTTTAGAAGTGCTATATCCATTGTTGATCCTTCAATTGTTAGTGATAGTGAACGGGTGTATGTTTGACTGTTTACCTGTACTACCTCAAGAGCAGGACATTTAGAGTTGTGTAGTTCTCTCACTACCTCAGAATGCTTATTGGCCCTTCGCCAATTTGGTCCAAAACTTTTGTGTCCCATCTGTTATCATTTTTGATAGTGGTACTAATTTTGAAGGAGCCGGGAGATTTCTTGATGATATTAAAGATAAACCAAAAAGAAAGGTACATATGCAATTCAACACTCCATGGAGTGGTGGTTTGTTTGAAAGACTAATAGGATTTGGCAAAAGTAGCTTTCATAAATCTCTCTTTGAAAACCGCATCTCATTTAACGAATGGTGCAATGTTTTATGTGAAATAGAGTGTATTATCAGTTCTTGACCACTTACATATTTGTCAGAAGATGTCCAAGGGGATTACCTCAGTCCATCCCATTTGATTTATGGAGAACTGTAACCCAATTTCCACATATTGATTCCTTTAGAGCGGACATATTGAAGAAGTA
>NC_090729.1:59658671-59663671 GCF_036898095.1 Palaemon carinicauda | reverse complement strand
CAATTATATATATATATATATATATATATATATATATATATATATATATATATATATATATATATATATATATATATATATATATATATATATATATATATATATATATATATATATATATATATATATATATATACATAAGAAGAGGATAACCCAAAACTTTAAGCATAAGTATGATAGTAAACAGAGCTTGTTTGTCTGAAAGAAAAAACATTAAATGCCACTTTTAAGATACCGAGGTATCAAAGTCATAAAACCCTGTATTACAAATCAATGACATTAGCGTTAGAAACGCTCGGCACACATGTCTGCACTTATGCTAGGTTCACCTTCGGAAATGGAACAGTCTGCATGGGCAACACAGTGCCCTCACTTAGTTTGTAGTACAGTATGTAACTACACACTCACCCTGGAATTAATTGTCCCAATTAAGACCACTGTTCCTCGCAGAGTTAAACAGTAGGGTTAACACCGCGACCCACTGCTACCACAGATCTCTTTTAGTTCCTCTACTTACTTCGCATAGTGGCGAAAGAACACTCTGGAAGACTTCCAGCCAGTGTATGAACGGAGATGTTCAAAATCCATACAATTAAAGAAATTTAAGGATGAGACAACTTTCCTCGGATCGTGACCTGCGGGTGTATTGTCAGGATCCGCTCTGCGAATAAAATATGTGATTTTCGCTCTGAGTTGATTCAGAGATAAATTTGAGCCTGATGTTTCTCCCCTGAATAGTTGACCACCCTTGAAGTCTGAAGTTCTATGAAGATAGACCTTTAGGCATTCTACTGGACATAGAGATGCATCTTCTTTCAGAGGGCAGATTCTCCAGGGACCCCACCTGTTGGTGGGTAACTCATTCTTGGCGAGAAACGTAGGATCCGGAAACAGGTTCAGTTCTCCCCCATCCAGGAACTGAACACGACCTGCCTCTCTCGAGAGGCTACAATCTCACTAACCCTGGCCCCGGACGCGAGTGCAAAATAGGAAAATAACTTTTTGTGTCAAATACTTTAAAGCACACTCTTCATTGCTCAACAGAGAAGCGAAATGAAGAACTTGTCTAAAGACCATGAAATGGGCTTTGGAGGTGCTGAAGGTCTGAGCCTAGCACAGGCTTTCGGGACTTTATTAAAGATCTCGTTACCTAGGTCGACCTGGAAGGCATATAGAATGGGTCTTGTCAAAGCAGACTTACACGCTGAAATCGTGTTAGCTGCCAATCCTTGACCATGGAGGTGGAGAAGAAAGATAAGCAGAAATCTGTCAAGATCTCCTGCGGATTCTTCGCCTTGACAAAAGGCCACACATTTTCTCCAAGATGACTCATATTGCCTTCTAGTAGATTTGCACTTATATTCCTCAAGGAAGTCTATGCTGGCTTTCGAAATCCCGAAACGCTTTCTCATCGCTAGGGAGAGAAAATCATGAGCTGCAGGGTCCGGGTTTTCTGTAATGAAGCGCAGACAGTTGACTTCTGGACTCGCTGGGTCAGAACTGGATCTGGTAGTGGTACAAACTTCAGCTACAGTTCCAATGCCAGGAGGAACCACACGCTGTTCGGCCACTTGTGGGCCACTATTGCCGCTACCCCTTGAAGGATCTCAGTTTGTTGAGGACCCTCAACAGAAGGTTGTGAGGAGGGAACAGATAAATCTTGGACCATCTGTTCCAGTCGAGGGACATCGCATCCACTGCTTCCGCTAAGGGGTCCTCGTACGGGGCACGTACAAGGGCAACTTCTTGTTGTCTTTCGTCGCAAAGAGGTCTATCTGCAGTTCTGGGACTGATTCAGAATGAAGGAGAATGATCCTGCTTCTAAGGACCATTCCGACTCTATCGGTGTGAACCTGGATAGAGATCCGCTGTCACATTGCGGACTCCTTGAAGGTGAACTGCCGACAGGTACCACTTCTTCTTTTCCGCCAATCGGAAGATGGCCAACATCACCTGGTTGAGAGGTGGTGACCTCGATCCTTGTCGATTCAAGTATCTCACAACTACCTCGCTGTCTATCACCAACCTTATGTGGATCGAGTGACGCGGGGAGACTTTCTTTAAGGTAAGGAGCACTGCCCTAGCTTCTAGAAAGTTTTATGTGAAAGGTCTTGAATAGCTTGGACCAAGTCCCCTGGACTTTTTTCCGATGAGAGTGACCTCCCCATCCCTCCTTCGAGGCGTCTGAGTGAATCGTCACCGACGGGGGAGGTGGCTGAAGAAGAAGAGACTTCTTTAGATGTCTGGCTTGGGACCAAGGCCTGAGAAGAGTACTTAGCCGAAGCGGAACTGGTCTTCTCAGATCTCTTCGCGCGTTTGATGCATAACTTCTCCAAACTCCGATTGCATCCTTTAGCTGTGCTCTTAGCACTGGGTCTGTCACCGAAGCAAACTGGAGAGAGCGCAGTACCCTCTCCTGCTTGCGTCTTGATATCCTTTCGGAATCTAGAAGTCTCTTGACAGAACCCGCTATCTCCTTCCTTTTCTTCGCCGGGATGGAGAAACGGTGTGACAAAAGGTCCCAGTGGATTCCCAGCCACTGGAACTTTTGAGATGGAGAAAGTCGAGACTTTTTCTGTTGATCTTGAAGCCTAGGTACTCTAGGAACTGGATCACTTGACTGGAAGCTTGCAAGCATTCTGTCTCGGATGCTGCCCACACCAACCAGTCGTCCAGGTAGGCTACTACCTGAATTCCCTTTAGGCGTAATTGTTTGAGAGGTACGCTCGCAAGCTTCGTAAAAATCCTTGGGGCTATGTTTAGCCCGAATGGCATGGCTCCGAAGGCGTATAGTCTTCGTGGTAGCCTGAACCCTAGGTAGGGGGAGAGTCGATGGCTAATTGGAATGTGCCAATAGGCGTCTGACAAGTCTATAGAGACGGAATATGCCCTCTTGGGCAGTAAGGTCCTTATGTGTTGCAGTGTTAGCATTTTGAATTTGCAATTCACTATGAACTTGTTGAGTGGCGACAAGTCCAGAATGACTCTGAGCTTTTCCGAGTCTTTCTTGGGAACACAAAACAGCCTCCATTAGAAATTGATGGGCTTCACCCTTCGGATCACCTTTTTTCTCCAACAGTTCTTGAACGTACTCCTCCATAACGGGGGTGGAGTGTTGGAAAAACCGAAGGCACGGGGGTGGAGTGCTGTACCAGCTCCCGCCCAGTCCATTCTTGAGTAGGCTGTGGGCCCAGGGATCGAAGGTCCACCGATCCCGAAATTTCAGAAGTCTCCCTCCTACCGGTATCACCTCACTTGGACTGCCGTCCTGAGGTCTTGCCTTCCTGACCACGACCACCCCTGAATCCCCTTCCCCTTGAGGGGCGTCTAGACGAGCCTCTGGCTGCTCCTCTAGGCTTTGCTCGAAAGGAAGTAGACTGCCCTTCAAACGCTGGGGTGAATGCCGTGGACTGTGTCGACACGGCCTGGGGTACCCACTGAAAAGTGGTCGGGGTTTGTGCCACGATCTGGGGCACTGGGGGCAATGGCAATTGCAGTTGCTGTTGCTGTCTAAGAGGCTTGGCTGGCCGAGACGGTAGACTAGTCCTCATAGTCTTCCTCTTTGGTTGAGGACCCTCATCCGGGGAAGACTTTCTTTTGATAGCCAGGCCCCACTTCTGGAGAAGGTTTCTATTCTCCAAGGCGGCCTTATCAACAACTTCTTTGACCAAGTCGGTAGGGAAAAGGTCTTTTCCCCAAATGTTGGAGGAGATTAGTTTCTTTGGCTCGTGCCTCACCGTAGCCGAGGTAAACACAAACTCCCTACAAGCTCTCCTTGCCTTGACGAAGCCATAAAGGTCCTTCGTCACTGTGGCCAGATGAGACTTGGCCACTACCATGAACATTTCATGAACCTTGGGGTCACTTGCCATCGTCTCGAGAGTAGTCTGAAGAGACATTGAGGCAGTCAGTCTTTCTTTTGTATCGAACTCTCTTCGCAAAAGAAAGTCAGACAGCTTAGGGAGGTCCTTGCCGAACTGACGTCCGGCAATATCAGCCTCCGACTTTCCAACTGAGAACGTAAGATGGACGTCCTTCCAGTCTTTGTGGTCCATAGGCAGGGCCAGCGACAAGGGTTTACACTCCTCTAGGGAGGGGCAAGACTTGCCGGCCTCGACTGCTTTTAGTACAGCCAGAAACCCTTTCTGTAAAAAGGGGAAGGCTCTAGTAGGCGAGGACACAAAGGAAGGGAGCTTCCTATTCAATGCGGCTACCTTTGAGTTAGAGAAGCCCCTCTCTTTCATCGAGGATGAAAGTAGAGCTTGAGCCTTAGCATGGTCCATCACTATGACCTCCTTCTGCTCTGTCTCCTCCTTTGAAGCTGGTTCCTTCCTCAGCCGGACATAACAGTCCGGATATGATGCCTTGCTGGGCCAGAATTCCACCTCCTCCAGGGTAAACTGAGCCCAGCTTATCCGAGATGACGATCTTTCCAGTCGTCATCGGCATGTGCTCAGCATACCTCCATGGGTTAGCATCTGAGCACAAGGGAAGGTCTTTCACATTGAGCTTTTTCTGGGGCCCATGTGATTCTGCAAGGCACTGCATTCGCAGTTCCATTGCAGCCGCCTTCTCCTGATTCTCCTTCTGCATTTGTTGGATCATTCCAACAATAGAAGAGAGGGCCTGTCCCAGCTCTACTGGGAGACCGGCCGATGTAGAGGGAATAGGCTCCGGAATCTGAACCGGAGTAGCCGACACCTCGTCGACGTCTACCTCTACAACGTCTGGGGCTTGAACTTCATCCTGGGCTTCTGCCAGGAGGTCTTCCTCCCGACACCCGTCCACATCAGACATCCTGTCATCTAATTGGATGTCTTGCATCGCGACCGCAACTTCAGCATCCACCTGGATCTGAACTTAGGGGATCTCCTCTTGAGGCTGGGGAATCACTGCATCAGCTGATGCCTTAGGGAAAAGATACGCCCTCATCTTCTCACTTGGAAGATAAGGGCCAGAAGTGTTCTTTTGGAAGCCCCTTACCCAGGTACGAAGCTTCT
>NC_090729.1:59638759-59641259 GCF_036898095.1 Palaemon carinicauda | reverse complement strand
CTTATAGTCCTCTCTCTCTCTCTCTCTCTCTCTCTCTCTCTCTCTCTCTCTCTCTCTCTCTCTCTCTCTCTCTCTCTCTCTCTCTCATTCGATATTTTTATTTATTAATATCCATAATATTGTAAATATAATAAAGACTGTTCAATACATGTAAATGTCAATAACTCAAACGACTAAGGAGTGCACTCATCTGATGAAAATTAATAAAAACAACTTAGGTCACGCAAAAGCAATCACTAACTAAAAACAGCCAAGAGATCATTGCAATGAAGAGGTCCGTGAAAGAGGTCCATCATGCTCACGTGCTCGACACAGTGAAGTAATAAAGCGTACGGTCATGCTCCCAGCAAATGATTCGGGTAGAAATCAGCTTCAAGGTTTCTTATTTATTTTCTCGTGATTATATGAGCCGGTCTCAAGTTTACCAATTATTTTCATTTATAATACGATGATTAAAAAAGAAAAAGAAAAAAAATGTTAGTTCTATGGTCGGAAAATAAAATCGGAATATTTCTGAAGATTTCTTTAATGTTTTCACCCAGATGACTGTCTATTGGTTTCATGTGATCAGTTTGCACTTATTCCTTCAATAAAGATTGAAATGTTTTCGAACTTCGGGCTTTTTCTCCATATATTGTAGACCCTCACTTCATCGATAGAATAAAACGTAGACTACACAGTAACTAAAAAAAAATACCTTTTTGATGACATTACACAATTCATGTCATTTTATTGCAAAATTCTAGGTAAGAGAGAAAACATATCACTGACTGAAATTAAGATAGATACAATACTCATATAAAGTTTTCTTGTCTAACAAGTTGAAGATTTGCCGAAATACAATGAAAATCTTAAAAAGATAATTGAAACATCCAGAAAGATGGAGAGTGTTTTACAGATATGAAGAAACGCTTGTTAACAGGAAATATAAAAGTTGATCAAACAAACATTGCATAGTTATACAGAGATGAAAATTTTCATGATTTTTTTTACATAATTTAATTCTAATTGCCCTTTAATTGAATGAGACGATTAAAGTAAAATACTAAAAATCTTCTGTTTTATGATGAGTTGCAAATGAAATACATAAATTTAATCAGTTTTAAATATAAATCAATATTATTTATGATATGAATCATTATTCCAAAATTAGTAATATGTGAGAAAAATAGAATAATAGAAAAAACCATTCTAGGAGACTTCAATATATATATATATATATATATATATATATATATATATATATATATATATATATATATATATATATATATATATATATATATATATATATATATATATATATATATATATATATATATATATATACAGTCAGCGCCGGTCGCGATTGTCGCGACCCCCTCGTGGGAATCCCAACCTTCGTTTTTGGGTGTGGTCGTATATCGAGGCTAAAAAATCGACCGAGAGAAATTGACTATATGGCATCTCAAAGCTTGATGTTTCCACTAATCGGGGAAACCTGTGTTTTATTGATCGACTCATAACCAGTCGCCTTCTGACCTAGTTAGTGAACAGTCG
Organism: Palaemon carinicauda; assembly: GCF_036898095.1. Taxonomy (NCBI): domain Eukaryota; kingdom Metazoa; phylum Arthropoda; class Malacostraca; order Decapoda; family Palaemonidae; genus Palaemon; species Palaemon carinicauda. Next base: position 59,639,720 of record NC_090729.1, on the reverse strand, counting down.
CACGTCTGAGAGGGCCGTCTAGAGATCGGTTTTTCGCCATAGTTATTTTTTTGTGACCATGCCTGGGGGCCATACGAGTAGAGATAATATTATTAGAAATATTGAGTGTTATAAGTTAGGCCTTACTGCAACTGAAATAAGTGTTCAAGTGAATGTGAAACGCCGTACAGTGTCGAATATCATTGCCAAATACAAAGCGGGTGGGGAGAAGGAAATCCCTGAGCACACGCATGGCGGCGGCCTCCCCAAGAAACAGTCCCCACGTGCCCTGAGATTCATAAAAAGTAAATTAGAAGCTAATCCCACGTTAACAGCAAAACAATTAAAAGAAAGTTTTCCAAATGTGCTAGGTGAAACGAGTGTAAGAACAATTCAGAAACGTATTAGTGGCGATCTGGGATTCAAGAAGGTGAAGGCAAAGAAGAAACCTTTAGTGACTGAGAAACAAAGGAAGGCAAGGGTTGAGTTCTGTAAGAAGGTTAAGGAGTGGCCGATAGAGAGAGTGAGGAAGGTATTGTTTACAGACGAGGCCATGTTTTATAATTCTGACCCCGCAGGCAAAAAGGTCTGGGTCAAGAAAGGTGGCGATCCCTATCACCCCAAGGCCACTGCTAAGACTGTAAAGTTCCCCCCCTCTTTGATGGTCTGGGGTGCGTTTGGATACGGTGGTGTTGCGGATCTTGTTGTGTTGCCAAAAGGACAAACAGTTAATGCGAATGTCTATTACGAAATTTTGAATTTGTATTTGCCAGACGCATTTGAAAAGACTGGCACTGAAATCCTTCAGCAAGACGGTGCCCCTTGCCACACTGCTAAAATTATTAAGCAGTGGTTGGGGGATTGTGAAGTAGAATACGTTAAAGACTGGCCTGGCAACTCTCCTGACTTGTCTCCCATAGAAAATCTTTGGGCGATAATAAAAGCAAAGCTCAGGAACAAAGACACGTCGATGGTGCCAAAG
>NC_090729.1:59631259-59633759 GCF_036898095.1 Palaemon carinicauda | reverse complement strand
ATTAAACCATTGTTCTCTAGTCTTGGGTAGTGCCATAGCCTCTGTACCATAGTCATCCACTATCTTGGGTTAGAGTTCTCTTGCTTGAGGGTACACTCGGGCACACTATTCTATCACATTATTTTTTTTCTTCCTCTTGTTTTTTTGAAATGGTGTGTTAGGCTGGCTTAATAGAAGGGCCATGGATGCCTGGCGGTTTATCAAGAGGTTGTCTTTTCCTTTTTCTGATTCTTTTTCTTCTTAAAACCATCCTTACTGTCCTCCCTTCACTTGAAGTGGCTATCCTGGAGGGTACTTAGCCTTGCATGCTATATTGGCTACTCCATGTTGACCAGTTTTTCCGACTTTTTACTATAGTCTATGGGTATCATCAATCACTTAAGTCATAATTCTGTACATATTGTTTTTGTTATAAATCTTGTTAATCTAGTTTTTTAGGTATGATGTCTCTGTTTTATTTCTATTAATTCTTATGCTGTTTGGAGACATTGGGCGAGATCCGGAACCAGTACGTCCTAGATTTCGTCAATGTCATCTTCTGTATTGCTATATTCGTGGTCTTCATGCAAATATCCAAGACCTTACAGTTGCGTCCAGACAGTATGATGTTCTTTTGTGCTCAGAAACTTTGGTTTCTAATATGAGGCACTCCTCTGAGCTCCTTATAACTGCTTTTAAGAAGACAATAATGTTGAAACGTGATGCTATCCCTAGGGCCAGGTGAATGGCGGTGTATATTAGGACTGAGTACCCTGCTTCTCATAAGCCCTGCTATCTATGTGGATGTCATGAGATTCAGGTAATAAAAGTTTGAGACAGGCATAACAACTTTTATTTGTGTTCAATCTACCGGAATCCAGATATGGATGATTCTATCTTCGATTGTCTTCTTACCATTATGGTTAAGATATAAGATGATAGATAGGCTTCTTTTGTCTTCGTTAGTGATTTTAATGATCACCATAGGGAGTGGTTAAGTTCTATCTCTCCTACCGATCGCCATGGCTTAAGAGCTTTCGACTTTGCCTCTGAATCAGGCTGTGAGCAAATCATAAATGAAGCTACTCACAGGTCTGGTAATTGCTTGGACCTCGTATACACTGACTCCCCTGGCGTTATAACTAGTGAGGTTGGTTCTCCAGTCGAGACATGTGATCATGCCTTGATTTCATTAGTAGTGAAGACTGAGCAGCCTGTCCCTAATATATCATACTCTTGTAAAATTTATAGGAAATCCCAAGCAGACTGGAATGGGATTTTGCATAATCTTTTGTCCTTGAATTGGTCACAATTATATAGTAGTGTAGATTCTGTTGTCCCTTTGAATGAGAATCTAGTCAACATAATTGATAGGCATATCCCTTCTCGTGTGCTAAGGTACCAAGTGAAGGAGAAACCGTGGTTCAATGATGATTGTAGACGTGCTTATTTGGAGAAGCAGGAGGCCTATCACCTTTGGAAGGGTAACAAATCAGATTTGACCTGGAACAACTATACTCAGCTTCGAGCTTTTGCTCAGAGAGTTTATGCTTTAACTGAAAAGGGACATAAATGGTGGGGTACCTTTAAATCTGCAGTCTTTGGTGTAGATGCAATAGTTCCTCCTTTACTTAAACCAGATGGCTCAGTCACTCACTGTCTGAAGGAAAAGGCAACCCTTTTGGCTGATGGTTTTGACAGTAAACAGAGTAATGAAAAACTTGAACTTCCTCATTCCTGTTTCCCTAAGGCAGAACTAACTAGTTTAGCTTTTCGATCTCGTGAGATTGAAGCTCTGTTGATGGACCTTGATGCTTATGGAGGTGTAGACCTAAATAGTATTTTTCCTTTGTTTTTTATAAAGGCAACAGATTTCTTAGCTCCAAAGTTATCTGTTATTTTGCGCAAGTTAGCAAGAAGAGGAGCTTTTAGCACTTGTTGGAGAATTGGTAATGTTACTTCTCTATGTAAATGTGTTTGTGGTAGCTCAGGTCCCACTGATTACCGACCAATTTCCATAACTCCCATATTATCTAAAGTTTTTGAACGTCTTCTGGCAAAACGTCTTAATATGTTTGCAAAAGTTAATCACCTACACCCTAGTTTGCAATTTGGTTTTCGTAAAGGCCTTGGAGCATGTGATGCCCTTCTTACAATCTCCAATGCTGTACAGAAATTCTATGATTCTGGTCAGGAAGTTCGTATGATTGGCCTTGATTTTAGTACTGCCTTCGACCGTGTTAATCACGAGGCCCGTGTTTTCAAACTGAAACAGTTGGGAGAGGGTGAGTTGTTTCTTAGCATTATTATTGATTTTTTAAGTAATAGATCTCAAAGAGTTGTTGTTGATGGGCACCATAGTGAGTATAGAGTGTGATATCCGGTTTTCCACAGGGTAGTGTTCTTGTCCCATTACTTATCATTCTATATACACATGACATGTGGTTTGGCCTAGAAAGCAAGCTTGTTGCATATGCAGATAATGCTACTCTCTTTGCATCACTTCCATCCCCTGAATATA
>NC_090729.1:59603759-59626259 GCF_036898095.1 Palaemon carinicauda | reverse complement strand
GACCACTCGTCAATACTTGCAATTACAATATATTCTTTTGTATACATTTTCCAGATGTATTTCCAAAGGAACATTGACGCCCACAGACAATCTGGATTAAGTGAAAGAATAAGCATTCTCAATTTACCAGTTATTTATTTTTTTTATTTTTTACATAGGTTTCAACATTTTTCTTTCATTTACAGGGAGAGGGTAGGTATACAGTATACTATTTTAACCTTGTAATGGAGAATTATTTAGCAGTCTATAAACAAGAGAGCTTCTCTATAGTAATTATATTATAAATGTGTTCTTCTTGATACCTTAATCGTGGAATTGATAAGTAATTTATATCATAATAATATTCTAATTAAGTGAAGCATGAGATTTTACAATTGTTATACACTAACTGAAGAAAAACTAGTTTTTTATTTCAATAGTAAAAGGGCTATCGATTTGAGCTCCAACTTTTTATTTAATTGTTTTTATTGTTTATTCATGCTTTCAATAAGAAAATCTAAGAATTGATGTTATGTGAAAATTTGATTGACGTTAACCAATAATTTTCAACAAATACATACAGGACCTTTTTTTTCCCTCTTTTTGAGAATTTGAGGAAAAATAGGAAACCAAAACTTTTTTTAGTAAAATGGTGATTTCGAAACTGGTTTAAGATGTAACAATAAGATATAATGTTTTGTATAGGACACACAACAAGTTTATATTAATTTCACTTTCCTTCGATTTTTTTTTTAAGGTTACCGAACGATAGGAAATAAGTTTACATTAAAAGAACTATTCCCTTTACAGTATTATTATACCCTACGAAGAAATATGTCGAAAAGAAGAAAATATTCATCGGAAAAAATCGAAATAGGATTTTGAGAAAAAATTAAACTCAATTACAATTGCTAGATCTTAACATATCAGAATTCCAGCTTTGCACCGTAAGTAAGGAGAAAACTACCTAATATGCGCATATATATGAAAATAAAAATAAAATCCGGGTCTGGAACTGGTTCAGACTGTTCACCATAACACTCATAAGAAGATGCTGTTGGATATCAAGACATATAGTAACTGTGACCATATACTGCTAACTGAATCAGCTCTGGCCAAGCTTCAATTATTTTGTTGTGCAAGTTATGGAAATTATGTTTTGAAAGCAATGCTAATGTTAATAATAATGATACGCCTTCAATAATAATAATAATAATAATAATATTAATAATAATAATAATAATAATAATAACAACAACAATAATAATAATAATAATAATAATAATAATAATAATAATAATAATAATAATAATAATAAAAAGCTATATGTTAGGCTTAATTGAAGCATATAAATGAAATATTTTTATTGTGAAAGTTTTTCTTGGTTTTATTCTGTTAAATGTATCCAGAAGTTGTAGAGAATAATTAAAGAATTTTACATGGATGATATATTAGGACTCGATGCCCTCAACGTTTAGGTCATAAGCTAAACATTCACAGGCACTTTGAGCTCTGTCTGTGCTATGATCTGGAAAATAGTGAAACTGCCAAATTTGATAACATGGCAGTAAAACATAAGAAAATACGACCTGCAAAGTAAGCGAGAGAGATGTTATCTGGAAATTCGTTTATGGTATGGAATAAGAGGAAACTGCCTGTGGAAGCAAATGTTTGAATACTAAATGTTGTATAGGAGCTATAAAACTTTTTTTTCAAAAAATAAAGGTTTGAACGTGACTGAATTAAAAAAAAAATTCTAAGGGGAATAACATAGGCGGTATATATCAATTAGTCGATATCAAAGATACGAATATGGAATTTGTATTTTAAAAAGCGCTAATGACATGAATATACTCAAATAATTAATCTAAGGATGTCAAAATAAAATAGCTGTGCTACGATAACTGATGAAAAAAAGTTGTCAATAGACTTAAACTCAATTAATAGTAAGAATGAAAAAAAAAATCCTGCTTTGCTGTTGTGGCGGGATGTTTAAAAAACAAGCCCCACACCCTGAATCCCACCTACTGACAATTGTCTCAACAAAACAAACTTTCCCCTTACGTTATCTAAACCAGACTCTTTAACAAAAGGTAAGAAAAAACTAAACATTCCCTTAAAACTATATTTCCTTATAGTCTAGAATATTGTAACTGAAAAAAAACCGGCAACCACACTTAAGTATAACCTTAAAACTATAGTAATCATTTAATACTAACATAAACTCTGCTCAATAAAATCTCCAAATGAATCACAAAAACTTAGCACTAACAAAACTTAACAAACAAAAACACTTTAACACATAATATATGTGTGTGGACACCTTGGTCCACACAAGGGCTTGTAGAAATAGTCGAATTGACTAGTTAGGTCGTTCTTACTTTCTGTTTTGTTTTGGTGTTCGGTCATGGACGGAAAGTAAACTGAATGATTGCCATTTGTTAATATTAAATATAAATATTAATCTTTCCCCTTTTTTTGTATTCTAATTGAATTAATTACTTAAATGGTAAATGTATTCCTTATAAGGAAACAGTTTTGATTTCCGGTCTTTATTTTTCAACGATTGTTTGAGAGTATTCGAACAAAGGAAAGAAAACGGGAGTTGTTCTCAAGTTGAATCAGACTGGAAGAGTCAGTTGAGCTCAAGTCGTTACACGATTACTATCAAACGCATCCTTGGATCGTGTGTTCCTTCCGTTATAAAGTGAACTTTTTAGTTCGAACATTAACCTTCTATCAAGATCATAGCTGCCTTATACAAGTACAGGTAAGTTGATTAATAAAGACTTTACCCCTAATTTGATGCGAGTTAGATATTATTCTAACATTTTCGAACTAAAAAAGTGCTTTTATACTCGTGAGACTTCAGTTTGCTTTCATCCTGTTGTTTTCTTCGGATATGACTCTGGTCATTGGACATAGCTGGGTTAGGAGGTTGTCAGAGCTACGCCTGAAAGAATGTGACGGGTTTTGCTACATTCATAAGGGGGGCGCAACCTTCCAAAGTATTAAAATTGAAGTGGAGCGATATTTTGTTTCTCGGAGGAGGCCTATGCCTGATCGAATTTTTGTGTTTTTGGGAAGCAACGATCTGGACGCTATCCCTAGTACTGCGGAGGTATGGCAGGTAGAGCGCAATTGTGAGGCCTTTGCGGAATTGTTGAAGAAATTTTGTCCTGACGCAAAATTAATTTTTGCGCAAATAGAGGATAGATTCTATTTCAACCACTTAGAAAGTTTTGATGCGTTGCGGCAGGACTTTAAAGCAAAGTCAAATAAATTCAACAAGTGGTTGAATAAACGGAAGGGAAAACATAGTGTGTTCATTATGAAAGGGGTTAGGGGATTCTCTGACCCACGCCTTTATGCCAGGGATGGAGTTCATCTCAATTACGATGGAAATCTGAAGTTGGCGCTGAGAATGGCTGATTTTTAGTTTAAGTAAAGGCCTATAATCAAAGTTAGTTTAGCTGTTCTAGTGTCAAGTATTTACTTTTTTGTTGTCCTCTCTAGGCTCAATTGGTTTTGTAATGTCAGGATTTTTTGTATACCTGTACTGCTGTTATTCCTAATAAGGAAATTAATTTATACTGTATTAATTTAAGCTTAGGTTAAGTTAGTAGCCTTTTCATGTATATAACCTGTTGATTAGCCTAGTTTTGCCATTAGCATAATATGCTGTATTTTCATTAGGAAGTAACTGATGATAACTTGCTTTGCATTGACTTGATTAAGTTAAGTTTTTATTTTTCCTTGGGTAATTTATTATTAGTTAAAAGCATAGTTAAAGATGGATGAGGTTGAAATGAAAAAGTTAATTAGAAAGAGGGCCTATGTTAAGGGTTTAATAACTCGATGTTAGGAAGATTGACTCTTTAAAGGACGATCAAATTAATGGTCATTAGTTGCAAGAATTCATTCACAAAATTTATGCTATTTTAGTAATAATTGAGAATTTTGATGCAAGCATTTGTGAATTTGCTGCTGAAGATGAACTAGATAGTATTATGCAAGCAGCAAGAGATTATCATTATGAAATACAAAAATGTCTGTCTGAATTTAGACTAAAATTTGATAATTTGTTTGGAGGTAAGAACACTCCTCAAAATAGTTCTAGAAAAATTGTAAAGTGGCCTCTCCCTCTTATTCAAATTCAGAAGTTTGAAAACAATGCAGCTTATCCATTTACCTATTTTAACTTTAAGAAGGCTTTTAACAATGCTTTGGCTGGTATGCCTAACCTAACTAGTGCTCAAAAGTTTATTTATTTATAGGGTTATTTGTTAGGTGAAGCTTTAAGTGTAGTAGAAAACATTACAGTAGATGATGAGGGTTTTGATTTGGTTTTTAAGCAATTAGATCTTAATTTTCTAGATCAAGACAACATAATTGATCAAGTAATAGGTGAAGTTTTGAACATTTCTGAAGTAAAATCTCTTAGTGAAGTAGAATCTTTAGTTAGATCTTTGAATAATAAATTCATTGACTTGAAGGGACTTGGTATAGATCTGATTGAAGTTGATTCGGCTGCTCTATTGCTAACTAGCAAAATTGTAAATAGGAAGCTTCCTAGAAATTTTTTGATAGAACTTTCTAGAACTATAGGATCTTCTTATCCTAATTTTAACAAGTTGTTAGATAATTATCAGAGTATTATTGCACGCCTTAGTTTAGGTCATAATGAAAATTCTGGCGCAAAACCTAAAGTTAAACATGAAGGTAAAGAAGTTAAATTTGAAGGTAAAGACCGTAATTTCCAGCAATCTAAGTTTGGTAATAGATATTCTGCTAGTAATGACTCTAATAAGGTTCAATTTACCAGTAAACCTTTATCTTCTGGTAGATGTAAATTTTGTAAAGAAATTGGTCATAATTCTTCTAGATGTACTAGGTTTGATACTTTGCAATCTAGGAAGAATAGAACTGAAGAACAAACTTTATTCATTAATTGCTTGAGTGATAGGCATGGGGCCCCGGAATGTCCGGGAAATAAATCATTGTTACTTTATAAATGTTTTTCTTGTAATAAATCTGAACATCATGGAGCAATGTGTCCTCATGCTAGTAAGGATCTTGTTGATAGCAAATTAGGAGATTATTGTGGTGCTCCTTTATCTAGGTTAGTTTCTTCTTTTGGGTTGCCAGCTAGAGTTAGTGATGGATTTCACTTGGTAGCTGATTTAACAATGCCTTGTGGGAAAAAGACTAGTTGTCTGTTTTTTGCATTGGAAAATTTTAATCTTTCCATACAAATTCCTATGTTGCCTTCTGTAGTTAAAAATATGGAATCTGCTGGTTATTCTGTATGTAATAATTACCCAGGGAGGAATTCTGAAATTGAAAATATATTAGGTATCCTAGGGAATGATATCCTTCAGGAATTTAATCAGTTAGATTTAGACTCTGTAGAGTTGTCTGTAGAGTTGTTTAATATTAAGGTTAGAGTAATTAAGTTGGCCAATGGGGTTATTCCATTTGGTACAGTAGTCAATTTTGTTCATCCTTCACAAAGGAAGCTTTTTTATAAGAGAATTGATTCTTATGAACCTTGTAAACCTGTAAGAGAGGTAGAGTCTTGTCCTAAAATTGGTTGTAATAAAATCTTGGAAAATAGACCAAGAGGTAATGGTAAAGCTAAATCTGTTAGGTTTATTCCTAATAAGGAAATTGAATATGAACCTGAGTGTAACAGAGAATCTAGAGTTTTTTATAATTCTTCCCTTAATTTGGAGAGTAAACAGACTTCTAAGCCTGATAAGAATAGACTTCTGGAATTTGTTCCTCTCAAGCAATTTGGAAAACAGAAGCTATTAGTGAATTTTGCAGTCAATCCAGTAGGCTATAAGTTCGATCCATTGAATGATATCTTTCCTGAATCTTGTGTAGAGTATGGACTCGACAATTTCTATAATTTAGAATCGATTGGAATTAAAGATGAAAATTCCCTTCCTTATGAAGACCAACAAGTTGCTGAATTTGCTAAATCAATTTCTTTTCACGAAGGACATTATCGCGTCCAGTTACCATGGAAAAAGGATTTAATTGAAAAAGTCCCAAACAATTTAAAGATTTCTTTGGCAGTTGCTGAACTGATTTATTCTAAATTAGAAGATCAGAATATATCCTCTAAATATGAGGAAGTTTTTGATAGACAGGAGGAGCTTGGCATTATTGAGCCTGTTAAAAATAGAGCCGCAGGTCAAGTATTCATTCCTCATCGTCCTGTCATCAGAAATGATGAAAATGTCACCACTAAAAACCATCCTGTATTTAATTGTAGTTTAAAGGTGGGAAAAGATCCTTCATTAAATGAAGCCACGTTGCCCGGTATTGATTTGATGAACAACTTGTTGTCTTTGGTTTTGTATTTCAGGAATAATGATTATGTAGTTGTAGCTGATATAGTCAAGGTTTTTCTCCAAGTTAGGTTATCTTTAGAGGCAGATCGAAATAGATTTTGTTTCTTTAGAAAGATAAATGGGAAGTTTGTTGCTTATAGATATAATACAATAATTTTTGGATTTGTAAGTTCTCCCTTTATATTGAATTATATTATTCAACATCATTTGTCTAGCTATAGAGGGAATGAAGTAGCTTCTCTGATTAGAGACAAATTTTATATGGATAACTTAGTGCTCTCTTCTAATCAGGGAGCCCAGATGCCATTTATTATCAATTCTATTAAGAAAATTATGAATTCAGGGTGGTTGCCTTTACGGGAGTGGCGTTCTAACATTCCTGCTTTGTTGTCTACTCTTGATGAAGATGAAAAGGTAGCTTCTTCTGAAATGAAGATTTTAGGATATATTTATGACTCTGACCAAGATACCTTACAATTAAAGGTTAAGCAATTGAACAAGGGTGCTTCCTCAAAGCGTCAGATTTTGTCAGCTTTGCCATCTGTCTTTGATCCTATTGGTATATTTTCTCCTATAATGCTGCAGGGCAAGCTTATTATTCGTAAGTTGTGCCAGCAAGTTACGAACTGGGATTAAACAGCTAGTATTGAAATTTCTAAACTATGGAGTAAATTTTGTAATTCTTACAGTGAAGTTAGTCAAACATCCTTTCTAGACAAACTTATAAAACTGATGCTCCTGTCAAGCTGTTTTTGTTTGCCGATGCTTCTAGGGAGTCTTGTGGTTGTGCTATGTATGCTCTGTATGCTGTGCAAGGTGATCATAGTTCCCTGATATTTGCTAATACTAAGGTTAGCCCTATTAAGGAGAAAACTCTGCCTACTATAGAACTTTTGGCTGCTCAATTAGCTTTGAAGTGTTTTGACACTGTTTTTTAAAGTAATCTATTAAATTGTGCTGAAATTGAAAGCATAACTCTTTTTATAGGTAGCCAAGTAGTTCTTAGTTGGATTCTAACCAATAGGGCTCCTAAGAGAAACACATTTGTAAATAATAGGTTGAAGGAAATTTCTAGTCTGTCAGATAGGATTTCTGATAGACTTTGTAGAGTTTCATTATCTTATATTCCTTCATCTGGCAATCAAGCTGATTTACTAACTAAACCTTGTACTAGTAAGCACTTTTTTTAAATTTCAGTCTTTGGATCAAAAGGCCTTCTTGGTTGAATTCTCCTGACGAGTGGCCTAAAGGTCTCTTGGGTTGTATTCCTGATAATGTGAAGGGTGACTTAATTTCTCCTGTAATGTTCCCTAAAAAGGAACCTCTTATAAATATTATTAATTTTTCTAGTTTTTTCTAGATTTATAAGTGTAGTTTCTAAGGTATTTACTGTTGTACAAAAGTTTAGGAAAATTCAAGCTGACCCTGTTGAGGCAGCTTCTAATTACCTTCTAAGGTTGATGCAAGAGGAAGCTTTTCCTCTTGAATTATCTTATCTGAAGAGTAGAGATTCTTCAGTGGAAGTTCCACCTTTAGTTAGGCAGTTCAATTTGTTTTTGGACGATAATGGTATAATGCGAACTAAAGGTCGGATTGACAAGAATATTACTTTAAAATTTGATATTGTCAATCCTATTCTTGTGGACAAGAAGCATCATTTGACTCGGTTGTTGATTTATTATGCCCATTTTAAGTCTATGCATATGGGTTTGCAATCCACTCTTAGTTTTTTGCGCATGCATGGTTTGTGGATTGTAAAGGCCAGGCAAGCAGTTTTGTCTGTCCTGAAGGGTTGTATTGTATGCAAGCGTTATAATGCTAGCACAGTGAAGTACCCTTCTCCTTTTTCGCTTCCTTCTTCCAGGGTTAATTTGAGTGTGCCTTTTGCTCATACTGGTGTAGATTATAAAGGACATTTATAGTTGAAGGAGAAAAATGGAGAAAAATTTAAGGCGTACATTCTTATTTTCACTTGTTTTGATACAAGAGCTATACATTTGGAAGTTGTCCAGTCTATGTCAACTTCAGAATTTATATTGGCTTTCATTAGGTTTTCTAATAGGTTTGGTGTTCCTGTCGCTGTTTATTCTGACAATGCCAGATCCTTTTTACAGGCTGGTAATATAATTGAACAGTTACTTACTTCTTCTGAGTTTGAGGAGAAGTTTAGGGGCACTTTAATTTCACATAAAACTATCCCTGTGTACGCAGCATGGTATGGTGCTGTTTGGGAAAGATTAATTAAAACAGTGAAGCATTGACTTTTTAAAACTCTTGGTAGATATACTCCTTCATTCACTGAATTTGGCACTTTCCTCTCTGACATTCAGAAAATTTTAAATAATAGGCCTTTAACTTATAGATCTTGTGAGAATGAGTTAGATATAATTTCTCCTAATCACTTCTTGGTTGGCAGATTTATTCCTTCTTTAATGTTTGGTATTATGAACAAGTTCCTGAATGGGAGTATGATGAGGAGAATGAGTATTCTTCTCTCCTTGCTCATACTTTGGAAACTAGGGATGGACTTTACGAAAGCTTTAAGGAAAAGTGGCTTTCTGAATATCTATTAAGTTTAAAAGAAAAGGACAGATCTTCTTTTCAGCCTCCAAGAAAGCGGGAAAAAGGAATAATTGCTCTCTTTAAATTGCCTTCAAGATCTAGAACTCATTGGCCATTAGTTAGAATTGTTGAAACATTCAGTGACGACGAAGGGGTTGTTCGTACTGTTCGTATTGTTAAGCCTGATAAAACTGAAAGCGTAATTAATGTTAGTTTTATAATACCTTTAGAATTATATTCTGAGATTAGTGATCCTAATTTATATGTTCAAATTGAACAAGAGGACAATGTTGGTAATTTTGAGACAGATGAAATACCTGACACTGGAACAGCTTCGCCGGTTGAAGTATCTACCAGGCCTACCCGCAGTACTGCTCTTGGCTCCAGAAACTTGATAAGAAACTTAGCTCGGGAGAGTAGATTATAAATAATGTTTTTTTCGTTTTGTAAGTGTTCTTTTGTTGTAGAGTTAATCTGTCAAAATGGTTCTTTGTGAAACCACTTTTCTTTTTGTTGTTTGGGAAAGATGTAGAAATAGTCGAATTGACTAGTTAGGTCGTTCTTACATTCTGTTTTGTTTTGGTGTTCGGTCATGGACGGAAAGTAAACTGAATGATTGCCATTTGTTAATATTAAATATAAATTTTTAACTTTCCCCTTTTTTGTATTCTAATTGAATTAATTACTTAAATGGTAAATGTATTCCTTATAAGGAAACAGTTTTGATTTCTGGTCTTTATTTTTCAACGATTGTTCGAGAGTATTCGAACAAAGGAAAGAAAACGGGAGTTGTTCTCAAGTTGAATCAGACTGGAAGAGTCAGTTGAGCTCAAGTTGTTACACGATTACTATCAAACGCATCCTTGGATCGTGTGTTCCTTCCGTTATAAAGTGAACTTTTTAGTTCGAACATTAACCTTCTATCAAGATCATAGCTGCCTTATACAAGTACAGGTAAGTTAGATATTATTCTAATAGGCTATCAGTGCTTTAAAGCCCACTGCCACAACTCGGTTGCAACGACACGCTATGGCAACACCGACTCTCAGTCAATTGGACTGAATGCTCAATCAATCTTTTCCTATTAACTTGACATGAGTGTATTCAAATTTTCATTCCAATAAGTCGTCCTCATCATCATAAGCATCATCAGCTGTAGTAAAGAGATCCTGAATAAATTCAAAGTCCGGTCATCTATAGGTCTTTCGTTTCAAAGAGCAGTCAAATGGAAATCCTTTAGAACAATCTAGCCCGTCAACACTATCTTCAATCAAAACCATTTTGCTCTCCAAAGGAATAAGTAACTCCAAGGAGGAATCACGGCCGGAAAATGAAAAATAAAACACTTACAAACACTCCTAGCTAACTAAACTATCCCATTATAATAAAATAAATATAAATTGTTCCTATCATTCACAATTACGCCAAGCAAATAACTATAACTGTACTTACTCAAAAAATAATTAATCACTTCCAACGCTGGTCGAAATCAAATAAATATATAAATCCAGCGTGCACACACAAACAACTGCCTCAAGTCGCATTCGCTCCAAAACATTTACCACTCTCCTAACCTAGCTAAAAAGTAAACAAACAAGTCAATTATTCCAACAGTTTTTTTCCCTCCACGAACAACTATAAGATTAACTACCTCTCTCTCTCTCTCTCTCTCTCTCTCTCTCTCTCTCTCTCTCTCTCTCTCTCAGGATTTGGCAAAAAACATAAAATAAAAATAAATGAAAATTGATCCTCCACATTCCTCCCCCCTTACTTGGCCAAATCCTTCTACATTTTCACACAACCACTCACATTATTTTTTTTCATTACCCAGTCGCAGTCGGGAACGGGACCTCTACTCCGAGTAACTGGGACTTCATATACTCTCTCATTCACTTCTTCCTTATCACAATCATTCGCTACATTAACACTATTCCAATCTAAATCCCTATCATCTAATATATCATGTACAATCCCATCTACCTTGTTCGCATCTGGCCCTAAAATTACACTCATTTCTGTCAACAGTCCATCCATTTCATCAAAAACATTCTCAACTTAAGCAAAAGATTCATTCATGCTACTTATCATTCTCCTATCTCTCACTCTTGCGTTATTCATACTTCCTTTTACATCATCTACCGAAAAACCACACACACTATAAGTATCATTCATACTCAGCCACGTTTCATCTGTATTACTACATTTATCTTCCACACTCACTTGTACATTTACACCCTTGTCATACTTATTTCTATTCTCACTTTTACTTATAAAATATCACTTTCTTTCATCGTTAATTAAAGGTTTCGTATTCTTCCTTTTCATATATTCTACTAACACCAACTGTTCACCTTCTTGACCTAATTCCTCATACATACTAGGTTCATACTTGTTCTTTTCAACCATTTACTCATCCCATTCTCTTGGATATACTCAGTTACCTCTTTCCATTTACGCAACTGGTTGTGGTGGGCCCTAACTCTTTCTACACTACCATCAACATACAATTTACCCTTAACTTTCATCTATATCATATTTACACTAAGAAGTAAAATCATACCACATTTTTTCAAGAAATTATAACCTAACAAGACATCATATTTTTCATTTACTCACTCAACCACATAAAAATTATCTTCCATCATCAGCCCCGCAATCATAACATTTGCACGTAACTTCCCCTGCACATACATACTTGAATTACCGATACCTTTACACCCCTTAAATTCACAAACATCCCTTACCTTATCATACGCATTCCTGGACATTAAATTGACATCACAACCAGTATCAATCAGACCAACTAGCTCTATTCCATTAATATTTACTTTTGCCCTCAAGCAGTCATAAGCTCTTTCACCCATCACGTCTTCATGCAGTAAACCTTCTTGAACCTGCATCACATTCACTCCGCAAACACTCGAGGACTCACCCAGCTGAACCCTCTTACACTCTAGTTTCCCGAACATCCTGGCTGACTTAATCCCTTCTTCCTACATACTCTAGCTACATGACCATCTGCACCACATTCAGTACACTTACCCCACAGCTCCTTGCACATTCTAGCATAATGACCATCATTACCACAATTACCACAAATCACATCCATACGATTACTACGACATCCGCTCGCTATGTGCCCAGTCATACCACACCAATAACATTTTACCCCTTTCTCTTTCTTGCACTCGCTAATTCTATGCCCTACCTTCCCACACCCAAAACAAGCACCTAGAGCCCATCTACATTCATTCTTCTTATGACCTTCCTCTCCACACCTATATCACTTTTCACCACGGACACGAGTATCTGACATACCTTGTTGAGCACTCACACTCCTATCCCTATTGCACCAATTACCTGCCTAAATCCACCATTTGCTTGCACAGTTCCTCCGTCACTTGCCCTAACACTCCTATATATTATCTGATCAGCTATCCTCATTGGCCCTCTCAAAATTGCATCCTTATACCTACCAAATTCTATCACAGTTTCATCCATTCCAGTTTTTACACTCACAGATTTACTTTCCTTCATGCACCTATCTAACTCAGATTCCTCAACTATCTCTAGTATATCATCCCATGTCAATCTCTCTTGCATCCACCTAATTTTCAAATTGATAAATTAACGCACATTCTCAGGTACTGTCGCCAAAAACTTCCTTATTAACTCCTTATTCTCATTTATACCTTCATCCCCATACTTCTTCCTTGCTAACGTTTCTAACCGACATACATACATAGAAATAGCCTCACCCACATTCATTTGAGACTCATCAAAATAATTTTTTTGCCTATACTTGACACTCTCTTTCATATGTTTTACATGCTCAATTATCCCACCTTTCACATTATCATATTCAACATCCCCCAAACTCATTATCACACCATACATCGTCAACAAATACCCAGTCAAATATTCTCCTAACTCCCTAGCCCAAACTCTCTTACTATCACCATACTTATCCTGATAATACCTCTCATACTCCTTGAAAAAACTCGTATAAATCCCTACTACTATGCTCATTGACCTTAAAACTATAGTAATCACTTAATACTAACATAAACTGCATTCAATAAAATCTCCAAATAAATCACAAAAGCTTAACACTAACAAAAATCAACAAACAAAAACACTTTAACATATAATATATGTGTGTGGACACCTTTGTCCAAACAAGGGCTAACAGTCCTTTAAAGCCCAATACCACAACTCGGTTGCAACGCCACACTATGGCAACACCGACTCTCAGTCAATTCGACTGAATGCACAATTAATTTTTTCCTATTAACTTGACATTAGTGTATTCAAATCTCCATTCCAATAAGTCGTCTTTATCATTATGAGCATCATCAGCTGTAGTAAACAGATCCAGAACAAATTCAAAGTCCGGTCATCTATAGGTCTTTCGTTTCGAAGAGCAGTCAAATGGAAATCCTTTAAAACAATCCAGGCCATAAACACTATCTTCAATCAAAACCATTGTGATCTCCAAAGAAATAGGTAACTCCAAGGAGGAATCACGGCCTGAAAAAAAAAAACCTACAAACACTCCTAGCTAACTAAAGTATCCCATTATAATAAAATAAACATAAATTGTTCCTATCATTCACAATCACGAAAAGCAAATATAAGCAAAACTGTTCTTACTCAAAAATAAATAATCACTTCCAACGCTGGTCGAAATCAAATGAATATATAAATCCAGCGTCCACACACACACAACTGCCTCAAGTCGCAGTCATTCAAAAAAAGCATTCGCTCTGAAACATTTACCACTGTCCTAGCCTAGCTAAAAACTGAACTAACAGTCAATCATTCCAACAGTCTTTCCCACTACAAACAATCATAACATTAACAACCCCTCTCTCTCTCTCTCTCTCTCTCTCTCTCTCTCTCTCTCTCTCTCTCTCTCTCTCTCTCTCTCTCTCTCAGGATTTGGTAAAAAACAAAAAATAAAAATAAATGAAAATTTATCCTCCTTACTGGTAAGATAGAAACATAGGTACGCAAACATTTCACTTCCATAAGGCACATGAATAATTTTAATATGAAGGACAATGATGGGAATTATGTACAGTTTCAGGCATTCACATTACTAGTTATTTAAAGGAAGTAGGTAACCATGGACACCAGCCAACCGTTGAGATACTACTAGAGAGTTATGGGGTCCTTTGACTGGCCACTCACACACATACACACTCACACACATACTCACACTAAATAGTCTGACATATGCTTTATATATTCTCCTCTGCCCTTGTACATCTGACAACACTGAGATTACCAAACAATTCTTCTTCACCTAAGGGGTTACTACCCTGTAATTGTTCAGTGGCCACTTTCCTCTTGGTAAGGGTAGCAGATTCTCTTTAGCTATGGTAAGTAGCTCTTATAGGAGAAGAACACTCCAAAATCAAACAATTAATCTGTAGTCTTGAGTGAGGCCATAGCCTCTGTACCATGGTCTTCCACAGCCTTGGGGTAGAGTTCTCTAACTTGAGGGTACATTCGAAAAGACTATTTTATCTTATTTCTCTTCCTCTTGTCTTGTTAGTTTTTATAGTTTATATAAGACATATCTATTCTATTGTTGCTACTGTTCTTAGAATATTGTATTTTTCGTTGTTTCCTGTCCTTACTCTGCTATTTTCCCGATTGGAGCCACTGAGCTTAGAGCATCGTGCTTTTCCAACTTGGGCTACAGCTTAGCAAGTAATAATAATGATAATGATAATATGAAGTAGTGACGAGATTTTTAAAAGATCCAGCAAATAGTCTGTCGATTGATTAAGAAATGAAGGATTGTCATGACAGTAACTTCTTTAAAATAAAAGAAATATTACATATCAAAAACATTAAGGAAAAAAAAGGAAAATCCTATGGCAAATGCTCTCGCTCTTTGTCCGTCATACTCAGATAAGTTGTCTCGGCTATCTATTTTTTCTGATATTTTTACGTTTCTTTGAAAACACAGACAGCATCGCCTACAAAATGGAAGCCTTTTTTTATCACGTTTATTTCTTGGGCTCTTTTCTCACCCGAACAAAGGGTATTCAGAGTGAGAAGAAAATGCTGATAAAGAAAAAAGCTATTTGCGAGGATTGAATAAAAGAACTCGTAATGAACGTAACGGATATGAGATGATTTTAAACAACCAATAACGCAGCACACGTAGAAGCAAGTGAAATGTAAAGAAATCATGATATATAGTATCTCAACTCAAGAGAGAAACCTAGAAGGCTCAAACCTCGTTGAATTCCCGGCGCAAAACAAAGTGAAAAGAAAATATCTCGAGTCGTCGTCGTCAGTCCGAAAAATATCAAGATGTAGTGTATAAGACAGATCGTCGAAAAACATCATAGGGAAAAGATTAGGACAAGTCCGAGAATAAGCTCTGAAATTCTTTTACCGTCTGCAGCCAGAGAAATCAACGAGAAATAAGACGTTCAAGATAAACCATTCTTACAGAAGAGGTCTCGGGGAAATTAGCGGTACCTGAAAGGAATATATGCATAGAATTTGTGTTTTAGGTGGGTGGAATGCATGTTAGCATAGTTGTCTTTGGATCTGTGTTTATGAGAAGGAAAGGGAGACGGGCATATTCCAGCCATCTACATGCATTTATTTTTAAGCCTAGATTATTATTATTATTATTATTATTATTTTTATTATTATTATTATTATTATTATTATTATTATCTAAGCTAAAACCATAGTAGGAGAAGCAAGATGTCATAAAACCAAGAGCTCCAATAGAGAAAAATAGCCCAGTGAGGAAAGGAAATAAGGGAACCGAGGATTTATTGAAAAGTACAGAATAAGAAATATCAGTAGCAACGTTAACATTGATATTACATAGAGAAAATTAAAAAGAGAAACTCATGAGAGCCTCTTAAACATAAAAAGGCTCGCTGCAAGTATGTATGTATGCCATTATCATGATCATTATCCTCCAATGCTAGTCCACTGCAGAACGAAGACCTCAGACATATCCTTCCACTCTTGTCTTTTTATGGTCTTTTTATAGTACCCCGGGAGGTATATTTGGAAACCACACTCTCCCATAAACTGCCAAAACAGCGGGTTGTAGTTAAGAAAGGAGGATGGGGTGGGAAGTCTGTGTGTGAGCCCGGATGTGCATGTAATTCTGAAAATTCATCTGTTATTTTTGACGGCTAGGGTACACTAGTATGAGGAGTCTTCCAGAGGGATGCCAATGTTAAAAAAAAAAAAAAAAAAGGAGAGGAACTTTTTATTGAAAAGGATAATGACATGTCGAAAGCACAACCTGCCATGACTCTCTGTCTTTAAGAATTCAAACAAGGTGCTCTGGAGGATTTAAGAAGGGTTGGTCATTGTTTGAAAAGGAAAAAAAAATCTGTGAACAACGTCCTCTTGTTTGTCTCCTGCGCTCTGCGATCTGTTTGTGCTTAGCCACGGGGGACATGTTTTCAAACTGAGGTGCCCTGTCTTCCAATACCATCTTATCGAGGATTTCAGCCAGTCTTAGGACGCAATAGAAGAATGAATAAAACTATTTCACATGCCTCTTTTTTATATTAAGAGATATACCATTACCATGTAATAGTTCAGTCTTTACCGGACAATATCAGCGGGATCCTTGTCATAAAATCAAAGATTTTACTTAGTAACACAGTGCTTGTCATTCAGGAATCTATTTTTTTTCAAGATGGTCACTAATTAAGCCTAATTAAGAAACTAATTGAACTTCCTAATATTAATTCTACAATTTTGACATATAAATTCATGTTTTTATTCTTTTTTATTTTGTTTTTCTCATAGATCTAAAACATCTCATAAAACAATTCAATATCAAAGGATATATATTTGAATGTAATAATATTTCAAATGATTCAACAACTTTGTCCAAGAGGAGAAAGGCTAGGGCTAACAACATTCAAAAGCCAGAAGCAAATTTGAAATGTGGATCATAATTTACTTTCAGAGCACATTCTCAAAAATTTGTATAGAGGCTCTGATCTAAGTGAACAGCAAATATCCATAATGAGAAGATGTGTTAATTTCTCTTTAACTGCAGTTATAGGTAGTAGGTTGGACAGGCACCAGCCACCCGTTAAGATACTACCGGTAGAGAGTTATTCAGTCTTTTGACTGGCCAGACAGTACGACATTGCAACCCTCTCTCTGGTTACAGTTCTCTTCTCTTTTGCCTACACATACAATGAATAATCTAGCCTATTCTTACCACATTCTCCTCTGTACTCAAACACCTGACAACACTGAGATTATGAATCAATTCTTCTTCGCTCAAGGGGTTAGCAACTCCAGCGTAATTGTCCATTGCTACTCTCCTCTTGGCAATTGTAGAAGACTCTTTAGTTAAAGTAATCAGCTCTTCTGGGAGAAGGACACTCCAAAACCAAACCATTGTTTTCTGGTATTGGATAGTGCAATAGCCTCTGTACCTTGGTCTTCTGTCTTGGATTAGTTCTTTTGCTTGGTATACAGTCGGCTATGCTGTTCTATCTTTTTTCTCTTCCTAATGTTTTATCGTTTTAAGTTTTTATAGTTATGTGAAGGATCTAATTTAAGGTTTTTTTTCCCGAAATATTTTATTTTTATTGTTTATACTTCTTTTTTAGCTTATTTGATTCCTTGTTTCCTTTCCTCACTCTGCTACTTTTCCCTGTTGTAGGCCTTGGGCTTATAGCATCTTTCTTATCCAACTAGGATTATAGCCTAGCTTGTAATGATAATAATAATAATATAATAATAATAATAATGATGATAATAATAATGATAATAATAATGATTATTATTATTAGTATTATTATTATTATTATTATTATTATTATTATTATTATCTTTACAATAATAATAATAATAATAATAATAATAATAATAATAATAATAATAATGCTATGTAGTTTTATGATTATAAACCTTTAGTCAACATACCAAACTACATGTTCAGTACAAACTATAAGCCTATGCCATGCGTCTGAAATAAGTGAGCACATATAAACAGACGGTAAAATAATGCTTTTGCTTCACATTAATATGTAAAATGCTCAGTTACCGTTCCACCAACTCTCTCTCTTCTTTCTTGCTACTCTAAGTCTTCCCTCACGAAGAATTTCATCTAGTTCCAACAAGGTTTTATAGCAGTATCGATTCGTGTGCTGAGCATCAACCATGGATATAGACACACGTATGCACACAAACACATATTATATATACACACATTCACACATGCACACACACACAAACCCACACATACACACACGCATATATATATATATATATATATATATATATATATATATATATATATATATATGTGTGTGTGTGTGTGTGCGTGTGTGTGTGGGTGTATATATATATATATATATATATATATATATATATATATATATATATATATATATATATATATATATATATATATATATATATATATATATATATGCGTGTGTATATATATACATATATATATATATATATATATATATATATATATATATATATATGCGTGTATATATATATATATATATATATATATATATATATATATATATATATATATATATATATATATATATATATATATATATATATACTTTATATATATGTCTGATCCTTGGTTTCTAGGCAAGGTTTTAAATCCTGTTTATATGAGCAATTGTGCATAAAAGAACTTGCTAAAGTGTAAATACTAAAGAATTGGTTAGTTTACAAATATCTCTTTTGGCCTCTACACCAGAATGACATAGTAGCAAAAATAAAATTCGTAAAAGAATATTGTCAAGCACATTCACGACTTTAAGTTACGAGTAGCGTTATTTTATATCGTGCGATAACAGAGTTCCAGATGAACCAAAGCTGAATAATTAACAACGAGTATTGAATAGTATGTAAATTACCAACTTTTAATAAGGAATTATGCAAAAATCCAATATCTGCTTTTAAAGGTATCACTTTTCGATTCAAAATGTCCTGCAGAGTTGAAGCAACAAGCGGCAAACTTGGATACTCTCCCTTTATCACTTTTCCTGATGAATAGTGCACTTTGTTCTATTTCCAATTACCGAGTAGTGCTTAGTAGGCCGTCATGGATGACAGAATTTTACCTTTAGCATTTATGTAAAATAGAGAAAAATTAGGCATTTATAAATAAATGCATTTGTCGTGTAAAGAAAAAAAATCCCTAGTTTAATAACCAACGTGGAACAGTTAAATACACACATAGGTAAATGAATATTTCAGCAAATGTACGTGTATCAGCAAGTACTTTTATCATCATTTTTTTTTCTTCATATTCTCAAGTAATGTGATAAATTATTATTGGAAAATATATATGTAATTTCTTATATTAGTGAGCAGGGGTAATAGCAAGAAAATGCACATTGGATGACATTTTATGAGGGAAACTATCAGGTTCAGGGATTTAAATTATTGTGCATCATAGAAGAAAAGGTTAATAACAGTGGTTTCCATAAAAAAAGATAAAAAAAAATGGTCTGAGGCAAGAATGGGAATAGGTATTTTTTTGCTAATTTAGGTGTGCTGAATTCAAAATTTATAAATAGTTTTGCTATATCACCTCTAGTTTTCTGGCTTTTAAATAGTCTCATTTTAGTATAAACAGGGATTATATGTGCACATTTCAAGAGTTGCAGCAGCTTATAACAGATAAAAATGGATAGATAAAGAACACTGATTGAATCAATATACTTGGATGACACAATTCATAGTACCACAGACGATCAAAAGTGTGTTTTCTTAGAAGATCTGGTGTATTTTGCCTCCGGGATGTCACGCAAGAGCATCCAGCAGAAGTCTCCCACCATGCCGGGGTTCCATTTGCCTTGATAGTTGCTCTCCATCTTCGTAATGTCTTGGTGGAATCTTTCTCCATGCTCATCACTCACTGCTCCAAGGTTTGGCGGGAAGAAGTTGAGGTGGGAATGGAGAATATGAATCTTGAGTGACATTCGGCACCCCATATCCTCGTAAGACTTTAGCAACTTTTCAATGCAGGCTTGGTAATCTGGTACGCGTGTGTTACCACGGAAGCCACTACAGGCTGACTTGAATGCTCCCCATGCTCTCTGTTCCTTTAAGTTAAGAAGCTCCTCAAAATCAGTATCCTTCAGTACTTCTCGGATCTGAGGTCCGAGAAAGATGCCCCCTTTGAGCTTAGCAGCACTAACACCTGGGAACACAATAGACAAGTGTTGGAAGGCAGCACCATTTTTGTCCAACGCCTTCACGAAATTCTTCATCAAACCAAGCTTGATGTGAAAAGGAGGAAGAAGCACCTTATTCATGTCCACCAGAGGATTCCCCTTGACGCTGTGTTCGCCAGGAACATAAGTGCTTCTAGACCCTTAGTCTTTCTGCTTGTAATGCTGGGATACAGCTCGACTATCCCAGAGACAGAGAAAACAACAGTACTTTGTGAAGCCCGCTTGCATACCCATAAGGAGACCAATGACCTTGAGGTCCCCACACAGACTCCATTGGTACTCACTGAACTTAATAGCTTTTAAAAGAAGCTCCATATTGCCATAGGATTCCTTTAGATGGGCAGAGTGTGCAATGGGAATGCTGGAATATTTATTCCCGTTGTGCAGAAGCACAGCCTTGAGACTTCGCTTGGAAGAGTCTATGAAAAGACACTAGTCTGAAGGATTACGTGGCAAACCAAGGGACGTGAACAAGCCAGGTATGTTTGAGCAGTAGGACAACTTGTTTTCCATGTCGAAAAAGGGAGTATGGTCATTGTTCCGATTCCTAAAACTGGTGATCCTTACATCTTCCTGGACAAGGTTCCACTGTTTAAGCCGAGAAGCCAAGAATTCTGACTGCTGTTTTGACAGATACTAATCACGAGAAAGATCATTTAGGTCTTCTTGCGTGATCCAGTGTGGCTCGTTGCCACTTGTTCCTGAATATGTAGACTCAATATCTTCCAAAGATATTGACTCGGCAGAATCCTCCCTTGAAGGCATTTCTTCATCTGATGAGGAAAGAAGATCCTTATTTACTGGAGGTGTGGTTACAGGAAGAACATCTGAAGGGGGAACGGGTCTCATAGCAGATGGAAGGTTGGGATATTTGATATTTTTCCTAGATAATGCATTGAAACCAGTTATATTAGTTGAACAAAAATAACAATCATCTGTGTGGCTTCATGGTTCTCTCCAAACCATCGGGACTGCAAAGTTGAAAGCCGCTTTCTTGCCATTAAACCATGCTGTTAGTCCATTGTAGCAGGGTTTACAACAGATGTGTGGAGCCCAACACTTGTCCTGATCACCAACTTTACAGTCAAAATAGTGAAAGTAGGCGGTTCTGAGGAGGGAAGTGATGGTTCGACGCTCTGCAACTGTTGTGAATTCCCCACACACGTAGCAGAAAGAAATGGCCTTGTTGAGGCATCCTCGATGTTTTGACGTGCTTGAAGCCATTGGAGAATCTGAAAATATAACAAAATAAAACCAAATCATATGCAAGGCAATAAAATGTGCATTGGAAAATGTAATACTAATATTTAGCTACCCAAAAGATGTGTAACTCGATAGTTGAGGGACACCAACCTCCTGCGCCACCTGCGAGACAACCTCTTCCAATGACTGCCAGAGCACTACTGAGTGTGGATTGAAACCTGCTGCCCTAACTGCCAAAATCCGTCTTGATATATAATTATATATATAATGTAATGCAATCACTTACATTTAGTGCATACTAACTAAAAAATAAGCCATAAGTCTCACAATATTAGAATTAACCCTGAATGCATATACGCCTTTATGTACCGTATATCCACAAAATGCACACTATGCATATCTAAAAGAAACTAGAGGTGATGAGTAAAAACGGATTTCAAATTGGAATTCAGCACCCCCAAATAAGGTAAAATCGGGTATTTTTGTGCTTGCCTCAATTTCTTGGTAAACCAGTGTAACAATTCATCATACGAAACAAAAATAAACTTGAAGAAGAATATTTTATTTTAATGGGAAATCACTATTCAATTAAAAACGGACGCAGGAATATTATTTTTTTTTTCTTATCAGACGTCTATCACCATTCTGAGACTGGCTTCCATCCCGATAGGGAAATTTTTTGAAAAGATGGCACCTCAGCTTGAAAAGATGCTCCACCATGGCTCAGTAAATACAGATATAAGCGAGCAAAAGACAAACAAGAGGACGTTGTTCACATATTTTTTTTATTGCTTTTTTTTTTTTCAAACAATGACAAACCCAGCGTAAATCCTCCAAAGAACAACTTACCATTATACTTTTCAGCAGAAACCTCCTCTCTTTTCAATATAGATATCACTGCTCTCTTCAATTCTTTTTACTTTTGCTTTTGAGAGAGAGAGAGAGAGAGAGAGAGAGAGAGAGAGAGAGAGAGAGAGAGAGAGAGAGAGAGAGAGAGAGAGAGAGAGAGAGAGAGAGAGAATCAAACGGACGATGAAAATTACCCTTAAGGGAAGCAATGTTTGTTCAAGGATTTACTGAAAACAAACATGCTTTTCCTATTCAATCAAAAAATGTGCACAATTTCTGCTATCTTTTTGTGATATGACTTAGATTAT
>NC_090729.1:59583759-59593759 GCF_036898095.1 Palaemon carinicauda | reverse complement strand
AATTATGGTTAATCCAGCCTCTTCTAACCTACGGAACAAACACTTGAGCCTATTCACATGTTCTTCCCAAGTCTGTCCAATGACGATTTTATCATCAAGGTAACAATAAACACCTTCCAAATCATGAATGATGAAGTTTACAAGGGGCTGAAAGGTAAATGGGGCGTTGGTAAGACCAAAAGGCATGACCAGGTACTGAAAGAGTCCAAAGGATGTAATGGAAGCAGATATTAACTTAGCTCGTTCAGTTAATCCTACCTGATAATAGCCCTTTAAGAGGTCTATCTTCGTTACAAACTTTGCTTGTCCTACTGAATCGATTAAATCATCAATGAGTGGCAAAGGGTAGGAGTCGGTGACATTATTAATCTTTCTATAGTCTGTACAAAATCCGTAGTTACCGTCCTCTTTTGGAACTAGGATGCAAAGTGAAACCCATGGGAATTTACACGGTCTTGCTAGACCATGCCGGAGACGATATTCGACTTCCTCCTTCATTTTGCTCTTCTTCTCAGGACCCACACGATAGGACTGCTGACGAATGGGTGTTTTACCAGGAACCAGCTCGATGTCATGTAGCAGCAAATCACTTTTCCTGGGAAAATCATTAAAGAGAGTTGAATGGCTAGAGATTACATTCTTTAAGTCTTGCGACTGCCAAGGAGAGAGGTGGCTCAAGAATTGATCCAGGTTATTTAGAACCTCTGTATTGGTTTGTGGCATGGAGGAAGCAATAAGGTCTTCCAATGAATTGTACTTTCCTGGGGTCTCTACCCTAAAATTAAGATTAACAGCCGTCTCACTAGAACCATTTCCAGTTTCCCTAGAGTGATAAGCCTTGAGTAAATTAACATGAATGATCTGAGTGAGTTTTCTACGATCTGGAGTTCTGATAATGTAGGTATTATTGTTTACATTTTTTATGATGGGATAGGCCCCACAAAACTTAGCTTTAAGAGGGGAACCAGGGACAGGAAGGTAGGCTAACACAAGGTCATTAGGTTTAAATTTTCTGACTTTACAACTTTATCATAGTTTCTCTTCATTAAGATCTGTTGACCCCTTAATTTCTCCTCAGCAATTTTCCTAACCTGCATTAATGTGCTTTTCAGTTTACTCATATGATGTTGAATGGTTTGGCTAGACTCAGAAGGGGTGATAAACCATTCCTCTTTAATTACTGAAAGAGGTCCTCTAACTGACCTCCCAAACAACATCTCGTAGGGTGAAAAACCAAGGGACTCATGGGGAACTTCCCTCATAGCAAATAGAAGAAAATTGATGCCCTCATCCCACTGAAGATGACTTTCAACACAAAATTTCCTAAGCATACTCTTGAAAGTTTGGTGCCAACACTCGAGGACACACTGAGACTCTGGGTGATAGGCAGCAGACAAAGTTTGTTTAATATTTAGTTCTTTAAGTACCTGGGCAAAAAGGTCACTGGTGAGATTTGAACCTCTACCACTTTGTATTTCCTTTGGGATACCGAAATTCGTGAAAACTTTCAGTAAAGAATTAGCAATGTTCTTAGCAGAAAGGTTACGAAGAGGGATGGCAATAGGGTATCAGGTCGTAGGACATATTATAGTGAGTAAGTATTGATTATCTTTCTTGGTTTTTGGTAAAGGACCAACGTTATCTATAATTATCTTACTGAAAAGGTTCATCGTGGACTAGGATCGGTTGTAAAGGTGCCTTGGGTATTACCTGGTTAGGTTTTCCTGATATCTGACATACGTGACAAGTGCGAACAAATTCTGCTACATCCTTTTTCATATCAGGCCAAAAGAAACAATTCAAAATCTTACAATAGGTCTTATGAATTCCTAAATATCCTCCATAGGCATCATGAGCTATTTCAATTATAGAATTCCTAACAAAAAGAGGTAGCACAATTTGTCGCTTTTTGCTGCAGGTGTCTTCACTAGACCTCTTAGGGGAACGGGAAAACCTCATTAACAAATTAGATTCAAAGTAAAAACATGGGGATTTGCTAATCTCACTTCTAGAAACCGCTTGGTCATGAAGCTTATTTTAAGTGTTATCATGCTTCTGAGCTTTAATAAGGTTATCTCTACTCATAACATTTCGTACTTCAAAATTTACAGAGGTGACTTTAGATTCATCCGAGCTAGATTTCTGGCTACGAGTGCCAACACAAGAAGGATTTACACAGCAATCGGGATCAGGTTCAATGTTTTCACCTACAGGATTTCCCATTACAATGACATTGGAAACTACCAAACGTCTTGCAAGGTCATTAGCTAATAATAAAGTTGCACCTTTTACTGGAAATTCAATACTCTTAGGCCTACCAGCACATTACCCTTCTTTAGAGGACAATCAAGATGAACATTAGCAAGGGGAACTTTAGATATTTGTGAAAGGTCTTTCACGAGAACATGTTCATTAGTTACGTTAGCTTCAATATTTGGGAGATCATTTCTCAAAAGCAAACTTTAAGAAGCACCTGTGTCATGAAGTATCCTGACTTTATATTTATCCCCATCAGAGTTCAAAGCTACAGTTCCATCAAATGTAAAATCATCAAATAGATTTGCAGGCTTTTCAGAATGGATATGGGAGACAGGTTTAATCTGACCACCTGTTTTACCTTTAAAGTTAAAAAAAGGGTTAAATGGGTTCCGAAAAGGCAAGGAAGTTTTAAATTTAGGAACTGGACAGTTTTTAATTGTGTGACCGTCTTTCTTACAATAACTACAACGAACATTAGACGCTTTTGCCATATCAGTCAGAGTTTCAGAGTTTTCAGCTGGGAAGGGTTTTACATTCTGGTCGGTTCTCTTACTGTTGCCGAATTTATGTATTAAAGAGTAAGTGTGTGCTAGAGAAGCTGCCTTTAACAAGTCTTTTTCTTCCCTATCCTCTAAATACATCATAATGTTCAAAGGAAGCTTTCGTTTAAACTCTTCAAGTACAATCAAATTCTCTAACTCAGCAAAAGTACTTACTGCAGCAGATTTACCCATTTCCTAAACTCCCTTATTTTCTCTGAAGCGAATTCCACATAGGTTTGAGTTGGGAACTTAGTTTGGTTACGAAAGGTCTGACGATATCCCTCGACAGAGATTAAAAAAGCATCCAAGATTGCTTGTTTAACATTCTGGTAATCTGTAGTGTTTTCGAGATGTCTACAAACTTTCGCAGCTTTCCCAGATAATTTTGGCCTTAATAGCCAAACCCACTGATCGCGTGGCCAATCCAAATGCAAGGCAGTCTCTTCAAAAGTCTTAAAATAATCTTCAGGGTCATAATCTGTGAATGTGAGAACCAACTTAATGGTTTTTGCTAAATCAAACGGTTTCTCCTGAGCTTCCAAAACCGAAATTTCATGTTCCTTATTTTCTCTAGAAAGCTTTGCTTTTTCCTGTTCAAATTTAAGTGCTAACGACAATTTATAGTCCATTTTTTCTTTCTCTCTCTCTAAAGCTAACTGGAGTTTAGCTTTCTCCATCTCAAATTCTAATTTAGGTTTCGACATTTGTCTCCCTGACTCTAACCTTTGAGCTTCCGCTAATCTCTCAGAATCTAACCTTTTTTCTTCGGCTTGTTTCTCCAACAATGAAAATTGTCTCTCTGATTCTAATTTCTGTGCCGCAAGTTTCTCGCATTCAAGGGAAATGCGCTCATATTCTAACTGCTGCTCGTGGGCTAGTACTGCTGGTTCACAAGTTATATACTGTCTAGCTTCATTGCCTATTTTACCCACACGCATATAACGCTCAAGAATCTGGTTGCGAATTTCATTCTTCCGCATGCTACTCTTAGTTGCAATTGACAAATGACTAGCTAACTCGAGAAGCTCTAGTTTCTTAGCATTTGGAATACTAGCTAACTCAGCAGAGGGATCCGCAGCAAACTTCTGAACGTTAAATTGAGCCATGGTTAAAGTAAAAGAAAACTTCCTTTAGTAGACAATTGAATTCCTGTTTTACAATTTTAATAGACTAACACGTTCCTGCTGCCATTCAAGTAAATGCATTACACACCACAATACAAAATTTTCATGTTAGTGAGTTTATAGTTTCCCAACAAAATTGAACAACAAGCATTACAAGTAATGAAATTATCTTATGGTTTTTAGGGAGAAGGGACAGTCCCGATTCGAAAGCAAAAGGTAATAAAGAACATGAGGGAGTGAAAACAGTTTTTACATTCCCGATTCAAGCTGAGATAGAGAGAACTAAGGAAATAACCCGTTGGTCCTAAACAAAAGTTATTTACTCCAAACAACTTGGATGACAACTTACAAACTTTTAACGTCGGCGCAGAGAAAAAATAAAGTAAATAAAGGTTTAAACGATTCCTCACCTATCGTCTAAACTACGCGATCCTGGTATCGTCCAACCCAGGGGAAATGATTGCACAAGTCGTAGTTGTAATTATATAAGGAAAAAATATGGATAAGAGCTTCCGGATAGCTCTCGTGAGTCTCGAGGTGTCGTCGACTCGGTGAGGGCGAAAATGAAAAATATACTACTACGTTAACATTACCCAAAAGAGCAAACCGTCTATAAACAATAATATGAAAATGGTTTCACAGCGCGCACATATATATCATTAACCCTAATAACAGGTATTCAGAATGTTTACAATAAATCTTGAGTGGAACTAAAAAAATTGAACACTATTTGCAGCGACAATTGTCTAACTGAATGAATCCTCAATACGGTAAACGAGATATATCCTGGACAGGCCCCCAATTTATGTGACGGCTTTATGGACAAGGTTCAGAGAATAAAAAGTTCTTCCATAGGTCACATAAAATAAGTAAGGAAAGGTTTAATTTACAAACAGAACAAAAATTAACACTTTATTATTTATTATTGAAACAGTTTACATGATTACGTTAATCCCTTTCTTACCGCATAAACCAGGAAACACTCAAACAATCCTGCACCGCACAAATACCAAAATCAATAAACCTTAATATACTAAATTTTAAATATAAGTTACGTTATCAGTTTCACTAAGTTTCACTCAAGATTTATATAAAAGAACATTAATACATTACAAAAACTGAAGAACAAGAAGACAGCTACTCCAATAGGACACTTTTCACAGTAGAGGACCAGGTGAGACTAACTATGCATGAAATAGGTGGTCCGAAGAAAACTTAAAGAAGGCGGGGAAAACAAAGGCACTCTGAAAAAAGCCAGAGATTTTAAAAACAGATACAGGAATGAACTGTACATTTCCACAAAAAATGAAATTTAGAGTTATATACAAAATTAAGATGCCAATCTGGCAGATGGGTAACATGACATAAAATACACAGGATGAAGAATTCCTTTATTATCTTTTTGCGATAATACAGCTCTAATCCCCTGATCTAAAGCATCCACTTTGATAAAGAATTTCTTGTTGAAGTATCGATTTCAAAGTTAATATGCCTTACTTAGATTTTTCCTTTTTCCAGATATCTTGATAACGTAGGTCCAGTCACTGCTTTCCTCCAAAATCCGGAATGGTTCTTGTAACTCATTAGCTAGAGGGAATCTTCCTTCTGGTGTGAAGACAAACACCTGCCGTCCTACCATAACCTGTCTGTTCGTACTTTTCATGCCAAACCTTTTCTTCGCTCGTCCTTGCCTTGTTTTCATGTCTTCTAAGGGAACTTTCCTTAACTTGTCAATTCCTTTCCTTAACTCCTTGACATTTCCTTCATCCATTTCCTTTTTAATTCTTCCCTTTTCCTGCCAACATTTTCTCTGGTCCTTTGCTGAAGGGTCCTGCAACCTGTCTGTTCATATTCTTCATACCAAACGTTTCCTTCGTCCGTTCTTGACTCATCATCTTCATGCCTTGTAGGGAAAATTTCCTTATCTCGCCAATCCTTTTCTCCAAATTATTGACATATTCTCCTTCTGTTTTCTCTCAATCCTCCCATTTTTTCTGCTATCATTTTCTTTGGTCCTTCCCTGAAGGGTTCTCCTCCCACTTCTATTGGGCTTAAGGGACCTTCCTTGGTGCATTCATTGCACTTTTCTGCCGTTTGACATATATGACATGCACAGCAAAACTAGCTCACGTCCTTTTGCATGAGTTGCCAGAAAAATTGTTTCATTATCTTCTCTGCCGTCTTCCTTATCCCCATATGCCTCGTCTAGGGTGCACTTTTGCAATCACAAGTTTTGTCAATGGTGCGGGAATTAATATCTGCTGATATATCCACCCTTCGGCATTCCCAGGGATATCGGCAGGTCTATGCTTCCTCACAAGCAACCCATCCTTAAGATAATAACAGGTTGGAGATTGCTATGCCTCCGTCTCGTCCACCACACATAACAATAGCTATGTTAACATTGCATCCTTCCGTTGTAATCCTATCAGCCTTTTCCTACTATCTTGTCTTACTTCTAACGTTAAATTTTCTTTTCGTCAATGTCCATTTGTACTTTTTCCTCTTGTTTGCTCATCTTTCGCACCTCTTCGCTTGGGCTTATTCTTGATTTCTCTTATTGCATACCATCAAGGGGATCCTCTCCTTCGGAAAACAAATCGTGTAAGTTCATTGGTCCTTTGATTTCTTTTTCTTCTTTGTCCTCTAGTCCTCTCGTTGGTCATTCCTCTTCATTCTTGCCTATCCAAGAGTTCTCTTTTTGCGCACTATCAAGGGAATCAACTTCTTCAGAAAAAAAATCCTCTAAGTTCATTGCTCATTCGATTTCTTTTTTTTCTTTGTTCTTTTGTCCACTCGTTTCTCATTCCTCTTTGTTGGGCCTACTCTTGAGTTTTCTTCTTGCGTATCATTAAGGGATTCCTTTTCTTCAGAAAACAAATTCTCGAAGCTCATCTCTTCCAGGTCCATATTTTCTTTTTCATCTTGCCCACTCGTCTGTCGTTCCTCATCTCTCGGGCATTATATATATATATATATATATATATATATATATATATATATATATATATATATATATATATATATATATATATATATATATATATATATATATACACACACACATATATATATATATATATATATATATATATATATATATATATATATATATATATATATATATATATATATATATATATATATATATATATATATATATATATATATATTTCTAATCTCTAGGAACCCATTCTTTTATTCTAAATATCATTCTTATTATATGTCCCGCCCATGTTCATTTCTTTTACTTACATGTTGTTAGAATATCCTCTTTAGTTTGCACTCGTATACATATTGTTTTTTTTTTCATCTGTTAGTGTTATTACCATCATTATTCTTTCCATAGCACTTTCAGTTGTAACTATATTATTTTTTTAACTTTAAAAAGGCTCCAAGTTCCTGATGCATAAGTTAATACTGGAAGGACCTTCTGATCACATACTTTTCTTTTTAAAGAAAGTGGCACTATACGTTTCATAATATCATTTTGTATAGCAAAATGCCAAAGGACTTACAAGGATTGCTTACCAGAATGCATGATAATACCAAATGAGGTTGTGCTTAAGATGAATATAAGAAAGACAGATGATACTAATGGAATATACAATGGAAGATGAAATATTGGAAGGAAAAATGTTTAATGAGGTGGGATCATCTAAATATTCAGAACCTATGACCTCTAATACAGGTTCTTAGAATTGGAGTTTATTGTAGGATTGAAAAAAAAAAAAAAGCAGATCAATAATGGCCAGGTTAAGTAAAATTAGGACATCCAATACCCTAAAATTCATTATAAAATCAGGCTTTATGTCAGATTAGTGAGATCGGTGTTTCTGTATGGACATGAATCATGGTAATGAAACAATATCAAACAGATTTTGTAGATTTAAGAACAAAGCCTTCGGCAGAATATTATGGATTAAATGGCAAGACAGGATTAGAAATGAAACTATGAGAGAGAATATTCAAATTCCATATGTGGAAGCGATCATGGTTAGAAGTAGTTGGAGATTATTCGAGTAAGCTCTTCGGACTCCCCAAGAGAGATTAGTTCACCAAACTTTCAACAGGGCTCCAAAAGGCATTTGAACAGTTAAAACACCCAGGCCTACATGGTTGAGGACTCTGAATTATGAAGAAGATAAAGAATGGAGAAATATTGATTTAAAAGTTCCAAATAGAGATGACTGGTGAAATTGAACTGATGTCCTTTTCTTCAATAAGCTTATATATATATATACATTTATATATATATATATATATATATATATATATATATATATATATATATATATATACATATATATACATATATATATATATACATATATATATATATATATATATATATATATATATATATATATATATATATATATATAAGTATTTGTGTAGTGGAATTTATAATTATGCTAAGCAATATTTTTGTATTTTTTTGTTATTTGCATGAGGCTAATGGATGTTAAAGGTTTAATGTTCCAACTACCAAAACATAATGTAAAATGAATACTTGATGTTAACTTTCCAAAGTATTCACATCTATTAATGGTGAACGTTGTTTGATAGGTGTCTGTCTTTGCTTTTATGAATATTATTCAGTAATGGGTTGGCCAGTCCTAAGGAAAGACAAAAGGATGCTGGTTACTATCGGTACCAAATTTATTGTGTATCTAAATTCCTAGTCTTTGTCAATCAATGCCATGAAATATCAATTCGTCTTTTTATTAAAGAATACAAGCCTTCCATTAATTTATTAGAAGACCAAAGACAATGGAGTATGGTTTTAGCTCAAATTAATTGTTACTGTTACATCATTAATTTCGCTTTGCTAAGAGAGAGAGAGAGAGAGAGAGAGAGAGAGAGAGAGAGAGAGAGAGAGAGAGAGAGAGAGAGAGAGAGAAGGCGTGGTGTGGAATAAATAATGTATTCACTAATATAAAATTTCCTCTATACGACAAAATGTAATTATTCGCTACTTCAGAACATGAATATTTTCTTAGTCTTCAAAGTTCGTAGTCCTATGTATAATGAAAACA
The DNA here is from genome assembly GCF_036898095.1 of Palaemon carinicauda. NCBI lineage: Eukaryota > Metazoa > Arthropoda > Malacostraca > Decapoda > Palaemonidae > Palaemon > Palaemon carinicauda. The sequence goes on along the minus strand of NC_090729.1, from coordinate 59,584,795 downwards.
CCCCTTACTAGAGATATCTGTAATAAGATAAAAGGAATATATTCCCATTATATTTTGGGGATAAAATCCACGTCACAATAAATCACTTTCCTTCCAAATGTGTGTCATTTCCATATCGTTTTGTTTCGAAAAAAAAAAAAAGGCAGAAACAATTTGAATATTATTCAGCAAGTAAATGGTCAACGACACTTATACAAACAAGAGAAGAGATAATGGCTGTCTATGTTACTCTCGTGTACTTGCAGAGAATCACAATACCCCGAAATTACGTTAATTAAATGCAAATACACGAGCTGCGAAAACAGAATCCGAGTCGGGAATGAATCCTTATGGGACATGAGATACGAAACCAGCATAACAATACTTTAATTGGATGTCCTGCTGGGATATAGTTGGGCATTTTCCCTGAAATGTAAATAGTACTACTAGATATACATAAATATACTGGTGAATATAGTAACATTATAAATGTATAGCAAATAAAATGTCTACTTATATTTGTATTTCATGAAATGATAATACTTGCTCACGAAGAAATATGGAATATAGCAATAAAAATTATCCACATTGCTGCAATTTTAAAATGATAATGATTCCATCGGATCTCCCGATGCTTAGGAAGAAAATGACAGTTCTGAATATAACATGTCAAGTGAAAATAAATCACTGGCATACTTCCTACCATAGCAAAGGAATTAAAACAGATATCTGTCTGTTTTTATTGGTGTCGGACTATGGTCCTTCTGTAAACGAGTAGCACCCAATACATCGATGAGTGTTCAATATATCTTAGTTTCTTCTTTCGGTAATTCACGTCATCTCTCCGTCAGTCTTAGTACCTGATTCATTATGATCATCATCTCATACGCCTTGATGTAAATGGCTCGGTTAAATTTCACCAGTCGTCTCTATCTTGAGCTTTTCAATCAATACCTCTCCATTCTTAATCTCCTACGTCATGCTTCATAGTCCTGAGCCATGTAGGCCTGGGTCTTCCAACTCTTCTTGAGCCCTGTGGAGCCCAGTTGAAAGTTTG
>NC_090729.1:59571259-59576259 GCF_036898095.1 Palaemon carinicauda | reverse complement strand
TCAATAATAAAAAAAAAAGGATAAAGATTGAATTTTGAAATGACATGAAGAAAGACCGATCAGATGACGAACCACCTTTAATAGAGAGAGAGAGAGAGAGAGAGAGAGAGAGAGAGAGAGAGAGAGAGAGAGAGAGAGAGAGAGAGAGAGAGAGTTGGAGTTTTTGTTATAACGCTTCATTATGCCACACTTTGCAAGGAGTTTCCAAATAGGGGGTAAGAGACTTTTCCGGAAACGAAATGGATTTTTTCAGCACTTGGGAAAATTTTCTAAATCGCCATCCAAAATGGTGGTGTTTTCTGCCTAAAAAGATTTCCCATTTCACGTACCTCTACTAATCATGAAGGAGGAAATGTTTTGTGTGTTAATAAACCTGAACAATATTAACGTGATGTTATTATTCATAGATATACGAACTTACTAACATTAGGATCAAACCATTTTCATATATCTATTCTCTCGAAAATTTAATTTTTGGTAATGATGCTGTTAATAAACCCTCTGTATTCAGTTATTTCTTTTATTCCTTTATCATGAAATTTCTCTGGTCATAATAACTTTTGATAAGAGAAAATTTGTTAATCAACTGATAACCTAAATGCTAACTTTCATGTTTTTTTCTTCTCGACTAGCAATTGCTGATTGAAAATAAAAAAGGGCTAAATATGAAATTAAAATAGAAAAGGCTTTTAACCAATAAAAAATTATCTTTCTAAATTTTATTCTCCTAAGCATCATTTCACTGCTAATTAATTCATTGTATTTTCTTTTATGATAGCCATATTAATTCAAGGCTATTAGGACCGTATATATATTCTCGGTAATGATTGCCTGGTGAGGATATTTCCACCGTATAATCGCCTTCATAGTATTGATATTTCAATAATATTAATCTATTTTATAATGGAGTCACCATTTACTGGAAGGGGTAAAGAAAACTAAACACCGCCGACTTACCTCATGACAATACATTTCCGAGACAACTCAAAAGTCACCTCAATGCGATGATACTCAACGCAGGATATTTTTTCACCACTTTTTTGCTTTTCAATCCAGTACATTTTATTCAATTTCCTTTATATTTTGTAATGTTGTCAACTACGATTTAGCAAGTCAATTTCACAACTAGTTTACTTATCCTCAGCAAAAATAGGCCACTAATTTTCTAATTATTTTTCTTGAATGTAATGAATTTCATATTAAAAGTGTTGGCGGTAGTCTGCAGAAGACTGGTTGTTTTATTAATGTATTCCTAGAAAAAAGGCCTAAAAGGAAAACCGTACGCATTTCCACTCCAAATCATGTAGTTCTTCAGGAGTAAGGAGTTATTAAACGAAATGAATATATACAAACATACATACATACATATATATATATATATATATATATATATATATATATATATATATATATATATATATATATATATATATATATATATATATACATATATATATACACACACAAAAACACACCCACCCACACACGCACATAGGCACACACACTCACACACACACACACACACACACACACACACACACATATATATATATATATTTATATATATATACACACATATATATATATATAATTATATATATATATATATATATATATATATATATATATATATATATATATGTGTGTGTGTGTGTGTGTGTGTGTATATAGACATATATATATATATATATATATATATATATATATATATATATATATATATATATATATATATATATATATATATAGACATATATATATCTATATATATATATATATATATATATATATAAATCTATATATATATGTATATATATATATATATATATATATATATATATATATATGCGTGTATATTTATATACATATATATATATATATATATATATATATATATATATATATATATATATATATATAGATATATATATATATATATATATATATATATATATATATATATATATATATATATATAAGCTGGCGAAAACCCAGACACGTATATCTAAAACTCGTCTCGGTTCCCTGCCCCCAAGCGGCGGTCGAAAAACTGCTCAAGGTGGCGGGCAGCTACATTCCACTGCAGGTGTTGCCTATGGAAGCTTAACCTTACAACATACAACGTCAGGACCTTATTTAGGGAAGATCAACTTGCGGTATTTTTAGAAGAATTGGAAGAAATAAATTGCGATATAATACGATTGAGTGAAACTAGAAAGACATGAAAGGAACCAAGAAAATTAAGTGGGTTTTCTTATTAATAAAAAGCTTTCAGGTAACATTGAAGGATTTTATAGTACTAGTGATAAAATTGCAGGATTAATTATCTAACCACATAAGAAGTATAAACAGATGATCATCAAAAAGTATGCCCCAACAACATCCCATACATGGGAAGAAATAGAAGTGTTTTTATGAACATTTGGAGATATTTTTGAGAAAAACATAAGACTAAGTTCACATTTATTTTTGGTGATATTAATGCAAAGGAAAGTCAAAAGAATAGAGGAGAATCCCCGGTAAGTAAATTTGAAATAAAGACAAGGAATGACAGTGGAGACATGCTTGTAGAATTTGCTATAAGAACAACCTTAAAACCATGAACACCTTTTATTAAAAGGAACATAGAAAATGGACATAGAGAATCTCAAATGGAGAAACGAAAAATTAAATACATTATATTCTCAGTGGAAGAGTCAATTTAGTTAAAGATGCAACATTGTTAAACAAGTTATAGTCAAACGATCATAGAATGAGAAGCAAAATTTTTGTAGGTATACGGGAAAAGAGAGAAAAATTAATTTCAAGAAAGAAAATATTCACTCCCGTAAAAGGAAAACAAATCAGAGGAGTATATTTTAGCAATACAAAATATGCACTCCCAGCTGCATGATAATATGAATGCAAATAAAAAAGAAATGAAAAGTAATTTAATACAATTTGTAATGGAATTAACACAAGAGATAAATGGAAAACTTCTTAAACAAGATCAAAGACAACTATCTGAAAATACAAAAAACTTAATAAAGAAAAGATTAGCAATAAGGTTAAAATCCAAGCGAGATAAAATAGAATTAGCAGAACTATCCAAAACAATAAATAAACTAAAAGCCAAAGATATTCGCAAATAAAATAAGACCAAAATAAAGTAAAGGCCAAAGGAAGGTAGAAGCATCAAACTGATGAAAAGAAGATTTGGAACAGGGTTGCCAACAGATGTTCGTTTTAAAGGATGAAAATGGAAGTATTATCCACAATAGAGGTGGGGTGATAAGAATGGCAGAGGATTTTTTATGAATTGCTGTACAATATTAATATAAAAAATAACGCCACCAATTAAAAAAATTAAACACATGAGCTGGGACCAAACGTAACACTAGGAGAATTAAAGACAACATCAAAAAGGAGGAAAAGAGGCAAAGCCGCAGATGGCCTAACAATTGATTTGTTAATAGATGGAGGAGATTTCATAATATTAAAACTACCTGAACTCTACACCAAATGTTTGCAACAATGCTTTATACCTACAGCTTTGAAAAACTTTGTCATTATACTAATTCACGTAAAAGGACACACAAAAGATCTGAACCATTACCGCCCGATATATTTACTCATAGTAATAAATGAAACATTCACAAAGATCATATTAGGGGAAACAGACAGTTAGACTTTAATCTACCAAGAGAGCAGGCAGGCTTTAGAAGTGAGTATTCAATAAGTGACCATATCCATGTTATTGACCAACTAATGGAAAAATCAATAAAGTATGACAAACCACTATATATGGCATTTATAGACTATGTGGAAATATGTCATTCTGTCAAAACATCAACACAAATGAAAGGCCTTCAAAAACAAGGAATAGAAAATGTTCATGTTAGAACACTTTAATATATCTATCCAGAAATTATAGCTGTCCTAATATTACATAAAGATGGTGAAAAATTTCTGATTGAGAAAGGAGTTAGACAGGGAGACTTATCTTTCCTAAATTATTCACAGCATGTCTAGAAGTTTTTAAGAATTTAGATTTGTATAATGTAAGAATTTATATCAATGGGGAGGACCTTAAAAACTTAAGATTTGCTGATAACATAGTTGTAGCTTGTGAATCATGGGAGGAATTACAGGAAATATTAGAAGTTCTGAATAGTGAAAGCAGAATGGATGGACTGAAAATAAGTATGACTAAAACCAATATAAAAATACTATTCCAAGATAATATAGAGAGGGAGAGCAAATATGAGCTATGGACTAACCTCTGGAGATTGTTAATGAATATACGTACTTAGGACAGACAGTAAGTCTTTCCCAAGGACACCAGAGAGAAATCCAAAAGATAAGCACCGGATGAAAAGAATTTGGTAAACAAAATGAGATTTTGAAATGTAGAATATCTCTCTCTCTAAAAAAAATATCAAACGAGATGGCTCTACCAGTATTAGCACTTTTACCCCCAGGCTATTTGGAACTTTCCAACCCTTAACCCCCAGGGGTTATTTTTTTTCAAACACATTTTGCAGTATATTTTTTTTAATTGCTCTAACAGCTTTAATTTTCATCATAGAGAGCTCAGGTTGGTCTCATTCTCTTGGAAAATTACTGAAGTTTCTCAATAATTTACCAAAAATATCCAAAAATAATGTAAACAGCATTTCTTTGCAAGGACGTACCAGTACGTCCATGGGGGTAAAGGGATGAGTTTTGTGAAACGTACCAGTACGTCCTTTGGGGGTAATTAACTTATGTATCAGCAACTTGGAACCTTACTAAGTCCTTAGAAAATTTTTTACTTACAACTTGAAGAGTTATGGAAAGAATAACGATGAGAATAACACTACGGGACAGAAAAGGAGCAACATGGGTAGGTGAGAAACCTAAAGTAGAGGATTTTCTAACAACTTGTAAGAAAAAGAAATGGACATGGGCAGGACATAATGAGAATAAATGAGAATAGATGGATATTAAGAATAACAGAATGAGTCCCTAGAGAGGGTAAC
>NC_090729.1:59553759-59566259 GCF_036898095.1 Palaemon carinicauda | reverse complement strand
TGGGGGACGTTACAGCAATCGGCTGGTTGGGATACACAAGTATGCGTGTCTCTCTATTTCTTTCTAGCCTCCTATCCTAAGCTATAATGAATAAAATATGAATAATTGTATATCTGTTTATCTTGTGAGATAAACAATCATATACTCATTTTATTTTTCTTTTTTTACAGGGGGAACCCCAGATGAAATGCGATGCGACCTTCTGCAATCATACGAGTAAGTACTTTTACAGCCATAAAGCCTGCAGGTCTCATGCCCCTTGCACCATTATTACCGAATTCCTGCAATATTGGGACCCTCGAGTCTGCAATATCTGCCAGACCTTGGTGACCGGAGGTTTTGACGACCCCAAGTCAATGGAGTCGAGGGATGCGTCACATGAAAAGCTGTGCAAGTGGGTAAGAGGGTTCCAGAAGAACTCTCCGGGACCATACCTACCTAATGATAGGATGCGTAGCTTACTGTTCCCGAAAGTCGGTAGTGAAATGGTTGTGCCCCAAGCACGACTCACACCTCCCTGCGTCCAGTTTGCCATCAGGATGGATGTCAGGGAGGCGTTGCAAAGTACAGACATCCACCACGAGGTAAGGATGTCGGAATTGTCTATGGACACTAAAAAGGATCTATTAAAGGATCATCCCGAGGAGGAGTCTACTCTACCTCTGCAAAAAGATGATGATGTCGAGTCGGAGTTCCTTCCGTCTGTGCCGGCACAGAAGCCGTTACCCTCGACATCTTCACCTACTACCCCTCCATTGGATAACATGAGCCAGGAACTGGCCCCTCTTACGGATTTAGTGGAGAACATTCGCAAACGAGGCAAAACAAGGGAAGCGAAGTTCAAGAGAGAGCTCCGTGAAGCTCCACTTATTGCCTCCCAAAGGTCATACAAGCGATCCAGAGGCCGAGACCTCCGGACCTGCTCCAAAACTAATCCTTGGAGGTATGCAGAGCTTATGCCGATTTCGAACGGCAAACTCTACATCTCAGAGAAGATAGGAGCTGTCCAATTAGACAACATCCAGTTTTGGCCAAGCTTTAACGCTTACCCTGATTGCTTCATCTGACTGGAGCATGAACCAATGTCAAAAGAGGAGACGGAACCAAAGGGGGTCATGGTTTTCGACCACGATAAGGCACAGGCTCTCTTGTCAAGTAGCCTGAGAAGGCGGGCTATTTGGTATCTCAAGTGTCCGCCTTGAGCAAGAAACACCCTACCTTTCTTGCTCCTGCTACAATAGCATTCCCCTTTACGTGGAAGGCATTTAAATCTTCTGCCAAGGCTGTGGAGGTAAGTTCATCATGCCCTGCACTTGAGGAGTGCAGGCCTCTGTCGTTAGCCTTGCCCACGCAGGAGAAGGAATGGAAGGAAGTCCACCTAACCTTCTCAGTAGGGAAACTGAACGCGGACATCGCTGGACGACAGTTTAGCGAGAATCTCCCTAAACTTTCTTACTTTCTCTTGTGCAAGGAACAAGAGACGAAGGAGAGACTTGTGGCGTCTTTATCCCTACAAAACTGCATAGAGATGTGTGCAGGCCAACGAAGTACCCAGATATGCTTATGGTCCTGGCCAAAATGCATATGGCCACCTTAGTAAAGGACCTGTATGCTTCCATGAAGGCTAGGAGAGCCTGTAGAGAGTTCGTGTTCGCTGCTGCAACATTTAAACATGAACCCAGGAAGCTGATATCTTCTAACATCTGACTAAAAAGACATCTTTCCGAACGAAGTAGTCAAAGAGGTAGTCGAGAAAGCCATCACAGAGAATAGGAATCTTCTGCAGAAGTGGGGCATCTCTTCAAAGAGGAAGTCTTCCCGGACGTGGGTCCCCAACCTAAAAGGAAGACGAAGAAGTTGAGACTTTCCTCTTGGCCTTCTACACAACATCCCACATTTACTATAACCGCGTTGCCCCAGGTAGGCGGTCGAGGAGGTAAACCCTCCGATCAATCGAAGCAAGAAGACGCTTCCTGTAGGAAGGAGACTCCAATAATTTCAAGATCGTTGGACCTTCGATCCTTGGGCCCACGGTCTAATCAAGATTGGACTAGGATGGAGACGGAACAAGTTTCCAATATAATTTCCTCAACTCTTCCAACACCCCGTATTAGAAGAATATACCCTATAGCCCTTGAGCATACAAGTTATAAGGAAAGCAAAGTCCATCAAATTCCAGGGATGGCTGTTTTGTGTTCCCAAGAAGGTCTCGGGAAAACTCAGAGTCATTCCGGACTTGTCACCACTCAACAAGTTCATAAGACACAGCAAGTTCAAGATGTTAATCCTTCTACACATAAGGACCCTATTACAATAAGGGGCATTCACAGTCTCGATAGACCTGACAGATGCCTATTGGCACCTTCTAGTCAGTCGCCCCATCTCCTCCTACCTAGAATTCAAGTTACAGAAGATAAAGTTGGGTCTAAGAGCCATACTCTTCGGGCTAAACATAGTCCCAAGTATCTTCATGAAACTGACAGATGCAGTCATGTAACAACTACGCCTAAGGACAGTTCAGGTAGCAGAGTACCTGGACGACTGGCTGGTGCGGGCAGCATCCGAAACGGCTGGTCTGCATGCATCCAAAGAAGTAACCAAGTTACGGGAACATCTAAGATGCAGAATCAACTTCAAGAAGTCTTGACTATATCCAGCTCAAGGGTATCAATGACCGAAAAAACCATTGGAACCCGAGGTCATATTGTCCCTCCAATCCCGCAAGGGAGAGGAAGGAGATCGCAGGGTCTGTAGAGAGACTACTGTAATCCGACATGATTTCAAGACACCAACAGGGAAGAGTATTGGGCTCTCTCCAGTTTGCAGCAGTAACAGACCCAGTGTTAGAGCACAGCTGAAAGATGCGTCGGGAGTGTGGAGAAGATACGCATCAAACTCTCGAAGAGATCTAAAATGACTGAAATCGGCCTTATTTCGATCACTTCTCAAATCATGGTCGAAGGCGAAGAGCCCAAGGAGGACCGTGCCCTTGCAACCACCTCTGCCATCGATGACCATCCACATGGATGCCTTGATGGAAGAATGGGGAGTTCACTCTCATCAAAGAAAAGTCCAAGGGCTGCGTGTAAGTGCTCCTTATCCTCCCCTGTTGATCTTTGAGTAACTAACTTAGGGAGACTTTCCTGTATTAAGTAAGTTCCCACTCAAACATTTAAATAAAAATATTCTCCACACGGGTGGTCCTTAGAATCGGATCGTTTAACTTTGACTTATGAAGCATTATCTCAATTAATCAGCTTGATTAAGATTACAGTAACTAGCTATATCACTTACCCACCCACCAGCCAGTTTGTCGAATGTGTGAAACCCAAACTTTAATTTGGAAGGGAGATTTGTAGTTTTTATGATTTTTTTGTATCGACCACGTATTTAAGTAAATAACTACGTAACCAGGTTAATTTGTTGATTGAATGTTCTCTACAAAAAGACTAAAATTTGTCATAGGAACTTCGCTTTGTTTCGAATCCGTTCACCCACGTTTTGTGGTGGGTTTCGCTTTTAGCCAGAAAGTTCTAAGCTGCTTGAACTAATGTTTATGTTGTTCAGACATCAGTATTTACTGCTCAACAAGAGTACTGGTGAACTCGTTCTGTCAACTAATTTTGCCAATTTAACAACTAATTTGTAACATTTGTACCTTGGTCTACCTTCCTTTGTGTTGTTTACCTTCCCCAACCTTTCTAACTAACATTCCCTATATACCTAGCATTTGTCCTAGTCCTACACAGAAAATCGGCGTAACATAATTTTAAGTCTTTTTACAAGTAACGTAGAAACTTAATTTTACCAAGTCCGTTTCCTTCCAAATGTTTGTTCCAAGATGGTGGGTCTTGTTTACAACCCAAACTAAAGGGTGCATAATTCTTGTTTACACCCCAAACTATAGTGTGCGTAATTGTTGTCTACCGTACGCAACTTTCTGCGTGTAGTTCCTTTTTATTTCCTTTAGCGAGGAGATTTTTTTATTTTGTCCTTTAGCGAGGATATTTTTGTTTCGTCATTTAGCGAGGATATTTTTTATCTTTGTCCTTTATCAAGGATACTTTTGTTTTACCTCCGCATGAGGGAAATTTCATTTTCGTTTAGCCTCTACGAGAGTGCACTTTAATAGTCAAGTTGTGGCCTCGTGCACCTATCTGCATATTGAATAGTTCAGTGGTCGCCTCAGAGCACCCACAATCGTGAAATCGTCACAACAATAGTGTCAGCCTCAACCTGTTATTTTAACTTTTAAATTGTATTCTTTTTTTTTTTATTTTTTTTTGCATTCATAAGCCCATGCACTTTCTGACATGTTTTACTTTAAAGCCATTTAATTCAGCCAGTTAACGCCATATGCGTATGTAACTCATTTTAGTAAAGTTTTTGTCACGTGACCGAGCATCGTCTGCTTTGTTGGGCCTGGTCAATTTGAATTTTAATGTGATTTCATGATATACATTTGGTTTTCCAATTAAACTATTTTCTCCCATCATGAGTAGCCTTCAACATTAATTTATCACGCTTGTAAATTTTTAAAGGTTTATATTCATGTTCCTCGATTTTGTCATGTTCCTTCTCAAAATTCAGTTACCCTTTGTTTTGCTTGATCGAATCCGTTCATCAAACGTGGTCAAACAAGGATGGCGGACTTCATTGTAACGTAAACAACCCTCCACCACCTAGGGCGGAAACGCTCAGCCCCGAGGAGATTAACGCTAGGCTTAATTAAAGAACAGGAATTAACATTAAACTTTGTTTGTGAGGACGCAGACTTACCACTTCAGGCTCTCGCTTCAGTAGACTTTCCTAACATGGGCCCTGAAGCCGTTGGTCACTTTTAAACTGAAGTTGGTAAAGTAATAGATGAACTTTGTAATTACAAGAATTTTTGTAGACGCCATTACGATAATCCCATTGTTAAATTGAATTATCCCTTGCTTGCTGCATGTTCAAGTAATATTGAAATTGCTTTTGATAGCCTAATGGCTCATCCCAATTTAGTAATTAAAGCTAATCATATAACGTTGGTTGTAAGTTGTCTGATGATTTCCGCTTATTACTCAATTGTAAATGAGTGAAGAATTATTAGTAATTATCCAAAGGATTCCATCTGAGTTGCCAAATTTTCACAGTGGGGTTTAATGATACGTTGGTATTCTTAAAATACATAAAACAAAATTGAAAATATAATCAAGTCATTTGTAAAAACTCAACATCAGATTACTGATACACCAGACACAGAATAAATTAGTACGATTTAATCGCTAGAATTATCAAGAGAGCAAAGAAAACAAAATGCGCGATCGATCCTATGCCAGTATCTGAAGTAATTGGAGAGAGTGACTTTTCTAGTCTAGCCGAAATAATAATGTGAATAGCAAATGCAAGCATTGATGAATGTAAGTTTCCTAAATCTGAGAAAACGGCTCTAGTCACACCAGTTCTGAAAAATGCACTGGACTACCAGGAATTTAGCTCATATAGACCTATTTCAAATCTATCCTTTGCCTCAAAAGTGCTTGAATATGTAATTCTTGAACAACTAATCAACCACTTAGAAGTGATAGGAGCTTTGCCTGACAACTAATCTGCTTACAGAAAACTATACTTTACGGAGACAGCCATCTGCTCTGTTGTAAATGATATGCTAGACATGATGGATGAAAATAAATGTGGGTATCTTAATACTGCTCGATCTCGATCTACGGTCCATCGGCGTTGAAGATCAAGCCTTCGAATATCTAAAAGACTAATTAGTTGGTAGAAATTAATCTGTACAAATTGGAAACTCTTATTCATCGTATGAACCCTTAAACAGAGGGGCACCCCAGGGAAGTGTACTTGGCCCAGTCTTATTCTGCATCTATACTGTTGGTCTATCGAAAATGCTACAAAGGCACGGCGTGAAGTTTGAACTATTTGCATATGACACAATTTTACTTCTCCATAAATGATATGCATGCCACTACTGAAACTCTAAACCGAATCCTTGATAGTGTTAGAGAATTGATGACATTTAAACAACTAAAATTAAATGAGAACAAAACTGAATTCATGGTGGTGGGCAAAAAAAAAAAACAGCGTGATAAACTTAGGTGATATTCAAATGAACATAAATAATGACTCGGTGCCGAAATCTAGTAAAGTTCGAGAACTAGGTGTATTTCTTGACTGTAACCCGTCTCTAAATGCCCAATTGAATAATCTAATAAAAACTGCTGGTTACCATCTAAGAAATATTGCGTTTATAAAAAAAGTACCTGGACGAGAATTCTGTATGTAAAGAGACTTGTGATAAACTATGTTATTACCAGGATTGACTACTGCAACTCTATTACAATTTAACAAAAGTGCAACTTAAGAAATTACAAAACAATAAACAGAGGAGCAAGACTGATAAAAGGTGTCCCACCTAGAGAAAGGATCACCCCTCTACTATTCGATTTACACTGGCTGCCGATTAAAGCGAGAATTGAATTTAAAATATGGACAATAACCCACAAAGTTATCAAAACCGGGCGTCCAAAAAGTTAGGAGAACTGCTACATATTGCGCAGCCAACAAATCGTGTCGACACGAGAATAGTTACAGATGGCTTCAAACTAATGGAACCTAGATATATGTCTACTGAAGGCTGCGGAGCCTTTAAATATGCCGCCCCGAAACTATATAAAAAGCTCCCACGAAACATTCGAATGATTGAAGACATTAAGGCTTTCAAGAGGAAACTGAAGACTTTCTTATTTCATGAGTCTTTTGACAGTGACGATTTAACAGTTAATGAACATTACACGATATGAAACGTTAAATACTCTGAACGAACAAGGTAAAACGACAGTGGAGGTCCTATAGAGAGTGGGGTTCCTGTGCTGTATGGGACCGGATAAGCAGCCATCAAAGTATATGGTCAGTCTCTAGGGCATTGTCCTGTAATGCCACTGTCCTATTCCCCTCAGAGAAAAGTCATCACATATTTAGTTTATTAATGAATTTTGCAATTTTCTTTCACAAGTAATTTTTTGAAGAATTTTCTAATCATTTCGACTCATGGCAAATCTCAGGACGATAAGGACGACCCCTTACCCCACACAGCAGCAAACTCTGCTAAATCAATAACAGGATTCTATAGTGCCATATCAAATAATTAACTTATAGAATACGTACATGAGAGAAGACCGGTGACTCTGGAACATTAATGATATTGCCATGCCTCAAACAGGCTCTCTCTCTCTCTCTCTCTCTCTCTCTCTCTCTCTCTCTCTCTCTCCTTTGACTTTTTTAAAGCAACAGATTACGGTATTACAAACTACTTCAATATTTCGTGGTTTGATAAGTCGGATGAATTAGCAGTCAGTCAATATTTTTTTTTCTTATTTAAAAATGATGCAAATAAGACAATGTTCTGTAAACAAACAAAAGCCAAATGTATGAAAAAATGGATTAACTATAAAAAGTTGTAAACGAAACCTACACAATGATATAAAAAAGGCAAATATAATCCTTTTTTTAGTACATACTTTCCAAGTCCTATGGTGTTCTGCTAATAAGGACAGGATCATCAGCATACTCTGGGTCAGAATTTTCTATTATCAATTCATTTCAATCCTTCTCCATCCTCCCCAACGGTTCTATGCATTACAATATTTATGAGGAGGATAAACAACATAGGTGACAACACGTTCCTTTAGAGTACTTCACTATTCACTGGAAATTCGTTTGATAAGACCCCACTATCATTAACTTTGAATTTTCTATTCTCATGAACAGATATTTAAAATTACATATTTGAGAGGTCCTCCATAATAATACAGAACTCTCCATACAATTGGTCAGTACACACTATCGAAAGCTTTTTCATAGCCCACATATACCATCAAAAGTGGATTTTCATATTGTACATATTGCTGTATCATAAGTCTTAAAATAAAAATTTGGTCAGTGCAACTTTCATCTTCTCTAAATCTTGCTTGTTCATCTCTCAGCTTTTCATTAATCTTTCTCTCTAGTCTCTTTAAAATTAGCATACTATATATTTTCATAACAATTCGAGTAAGTGTGAGCGCCTTTGTAAATATTGTAATCAGATCTTTTTTACCCATTTTCACCAGCACTCATAGGGCCTATTCATCAGGCTTTGCCTCTACACACCACATTCTACAAAATAAGATTTTATGTAATCTGGGAGTCACTTCATTTACGGCCAGTATCATCTCACCAGTTATTCCATCGTATCCAGGAGCTTTACATTTTTGGAATTTTTTTAAGAATAGCTTCGACAGTAAAAACAGTGAATTTATTAATGGGCCCATCGAGGTCTTCATCAGCATATCAGGTAGATCAATCAAATAATTCCATTTGTATTTCCTATTCATGACCTCACTAAAGTGTTCCATCCCATGTTGCCTTTCTTCATTGTCAGTTGTTATAACAGAGCTATATCTCTCTTTGATGGGAATATGCTTCTTTTTTTCCACACTGGAGTTTTCATTACTAATTCTATAAGCAATTCATGCTCCATAGCCACTCCCTGAATTCTTAGTTTCATCAGTCTCATCTGCTTTCCTGTCTAAGTATTCTCTCCAGTCATTCCTGGCTTTTCTTTTGACCTCACAATCAATACTGGAATACTTGACTTGCTCTACCTTGCAATTTTCATTACTTGCTCGAAAACTTTCCGCAATCAATTTTTGTGTTTCTCTTCTTTTATAGTATGCAAAATATCAATTTATATCCATGGCTTTCTCCTTGTAACTGCATGTCCAAAATCTTCACTACCTACCTACTTAATATAACACCATCTCTTATCAGCTGTCTGTTCTTCATCTTTGAAAGTCTCTTAATATCGCAAATTGACTCCCAGATTAAATTACTAAGATTTGTATGTGCTCATCCTCTAGAAAATTTGTTGTATCCTACCTAGGTATTTTATGTACATTTCATTTGGGTGCTTTCAGTTTTAATTTTTGTGTGGCAATTAGGAGCTGGTGATCGCTATCAATATCTGCACCTCCATAGCTTGTTACATTTATCAGAGTTCTCCTTCTCTCTTTATCAATGGTCATGTGATCTATTAGATTTTTGTAATTGCAGCATGGTGAAGTCCATGTATACTTGTGGATGTTCTTGTGCAGGAAAAGAGTACCTTCAGTAACAAGATTGCGCTGAACAAAAACCTAGAAATTGTGCTCCAGTTTCATTTGTAACTTTGCCAAGAACCTCATTACCAATCACATCCTCTATACCTTGATTATTCCTTTACATTTTAGCATTGAAGTGATTATTCACAATTTTCATAACCCTTCTAGGTTCTCCTCTATTACACTCTGCAGTTCTTCATAGTATTGTTCTTTCTTTTTTTCAGGAGGAATCATTTGTTGTTGTATAGTCAACTATAATACTCATAATGCACTGCTTTGATTCAATCTTTGTAAGTAACAATCTGGTATTTACAAGTCTCCATTCCGTTAATGCCTTTACTGCTCTTAGTGTCATCATCATTCCTACCTCTTCTCTTCCAAATCCATCCGATCTTACCTTGATTTCGAATTCTTTACCAATCCCCTTAAAACGTGTTTTACTAAGGTCTAAGATATCCAAACTATATTTCCTAAATTCGTTCCCTACTAACTGTAACTTTCCGGTCTAATTCATAATTCTGGTATTTCAATTACCAATTTTCAATATTTCTTTAATACTTATAAACCGTGAATTTCTTAGCACCTTGCTACACCCAGGCTTGGGGGCCCTTCTTTCATTTTCACTTCCCTATAGACTGACTAAATTCACTGATGATTCATTGGCTAAATTCATGAAAAGATAGCCAGTTCTTTGTAATGCACAGTGACTATCTATGTAAGTCAAGTGACTCCTGCCGGTCCATTCTAATTCCAGTAAGATCAACCAGCAAGCATCAGGAGTAGAGGAGTATTCAGAGCAACAAACGGATACATACCTTTTTGAAATCAGATGTAATTAAAGGACTCTTATTTTTTATACCTAGCCCTCCAAGAGAATGGTTAGTGCCATCTTTAAACGAATTAAAGCATTTTCTTTGGCATTCAGTAAAAGTAAATAAACAATTCGTATATTCAAGAATTTGATTTGTTACGTATATGGCTATAGTATACATTTAATTATTAAAACTCATTTCCGGTTTTTACTTGTCCATCTGTTCTCAATACTTATAGGCTTGATTTTAATTTTGTTTAAAAAAAAATAAATGTTGTTATTTTCTTATAAATCTTTTTTTTTTTCAATCGAAAAAATTATTAAAATATTTTCAAAGAACTATCATTTGTCTAAATTTTTTGGAAAAATAATTAAGAAAATATATAAATATATGTAAAAATATTATAAAAGCTAAGAAAATTTACAAAATCTATTACTTAAAAACATAACATTACGAATTAGTTTTTTTCAATTAAGTGTCCAATACTGCCTTACCATTTTTCAAGGTTAGGCAAAATTGGACACTAGATATTTTGGATATTTTTCCGCGAATTTTTTTTTTCAAACATTCGTTTAGTATCATCTACTAATTTTTTTTTATGAAATAATAATATCTAGTATTATTTTTGAAAAGTCATAAAATGAAGGTGAGGCAATTATTGGACCCACATATTAGAAATGTCTCTCTCTCTCTCTCTCTCTCTCTCTCTCTCTCTCTCTCTCTCTCTCTCTCTCTCTCTCTCTCTCTCTCTCTCTCTCTCCCCTCTCTCTCTCTCTCTCTCTCTCTCTCTCTCTCTCTCTCTCTCCTTTGACTTTTTTGAAGCAACAGATTACGGTATTACAAACTACTTTAATATTTCGTGGTTTGATAAGTCGGATGATTTAGCAGTCAGTCAATATTTTTTTTTCTTATTTAAAAATGATGCAGTCCTTTCTGCTATCTGAGCAAAGGAGTTTTTTTTTATTCTTGACTTATCTTTATCATTCTTGATTGCTTTTTCTTTAATATTATCTTTTGTAGGTAAAAGTGTCTCTTTGATGCCTCGTTCTTAATATGAGGTAACAATAATAAAAATGAACTACATAGGTTGGACGAATATTGTTGATGGGATTAGCTTTCTCCATCGTTGATGTATCTCACTATCAGGCTGTTCACTCTAATGTTGCTGCATTTGACACCCTATCATGAAGGCAGCATGACAGTTATGAAAATCGAAATTGACAGGAACACTGAAAAAATATAGTAAAAGTTTTTTAATCATATATAGAATTTGTGGTGACACCCTTTTCGAGGATGTTACCATGTTGTGGTCAGTCTTTTTGAAGGTTTCAGCCCTTGAGTGTCAAAATTTTTTAGGGTGTCCCCAGTATTAAATAACTTTTTGAAAATCATATCATAATGCTTGAGCTAAAAATATTTTTTTTTTTTCAATGTAACTCTCAGGGTGTCACTCCCTTTTATGGTGTCACGTTGGGTGGAGCCCCATCTCGCTTTACTGCAACCCTGATGTCTATTTCGTATGATTATGATTACATATAGGTAGATTTATACATACAAGTATATCCGTGTGCTCGAATACAAAGTTTAATTTATATATTCATATAGTAAGGCAAATTTAAACCATTTTCAAAACCATGGTTAGTCAAAATTGGATTACGGACACAAAAAACTTATGTAAGTCTACAATTTTTTCCTAGTATATTCATATTGATAAAGAACACAAATTGTGATAATTTACCCAACTGAGCGTTGCCGCTTAAGCCTCATTAATTCCTACTGATTCCTGAATGAAGTAATTGAATCGTACATAATTCATGGAATCCTCGATTCACACACATCTAGTCTAGAAGAAATGTGTTGATGTATTTCATTTTAGTTCAGTTATGATTGTCTTATCTAATGTCAAGGGCTCAAGTGTTGGCAGGTCGATGGTATTTCATTGAAGTCTTGGTGTTGTTTACGCTAAATGTGTTTTTATTTTTATGCCATTTGCTTCCATCTATTACTTTCTTTCATACATTCATTTGTTGATCAATATATCTAGTTGATGATTCCCTTCCCCACTTTTTTTTTTCGCAGGTGATTGACTGTTTGTTAGTATGTGGATGTAGAACTAAAAGTTTACATATTACTTCGATTCCAAGTATATGATATCTCCTGTGAGAAATAATTAAAATTCTTCCTGTTATTGCTCTGATTTGTGAAAGAGTTCATTGTTCAATATTTACCTCCAATTGGCATTTTAAGAGAAAGAGCATATCTACATTAATACGAAAGGTGGATTATAGTATATAATTTTTTAATTATTCGAGGTATTATTTGGGGATATTATTATTTCTAATATGGCAGTAGTGTTGTAAGTAATCAGAGGGCCCTTGTTTTGTTGTTTAATGAATTCAGATATAACATTAGACAGAGCTCAAAACCAAAGCAAAAAAAAAAAAACCAGTTTCCTAGCCAATCTTCTTCTAAATCTAGTGAGTGAACCAAATAGAATCACTGATGGGTCATTTGTGGCGCGAACAGCGGCAGGTTATTCATAAGCATC
>NC_090729.1:59526259-59548759 GCF_036898095.1 Palaemon carinicauda | reverse complement strand
TTCCTGGTAGTCCAGTGCATTTTTCAGAACTGGTGTGACTAGAGCCGTTTTCTCAGATTTAGGAAACTTACATTCATCAATGCTTGCATTTGCTATTCACATTATTATTTCGGCTAGATTAGAAAAGTCACTCTCTCCAATTACTTCAGATACTGGCATAGGATCGATCGCGCAGTTTGTTTTCTTTGCTCTCTTGATAATTCTAGCGATTAAATCGTACTAATTTATTCTGTGTCTGGTGTATCAGTAATCTGATGTTGAGTTTTTACAAATGACTTGATTATATTTTCAATTTTGTTTTATGTATTTTAAGAATACCAACGTATCATTAAACCCCACTGTGAAAATTTGGCAACTCAGATGGAATCCTTTGGATAATTACTAATAATTCTTCACTCATTTACAATTGAGTAATAAGCGGAAATCATCAGACAACTTACAACCAACGTTATATGATTAGCTTTAATTACTAAATTGGGATGAGCCATTAGGCTATCAAAAGCAATTTCAATATTACTTGAACATGCAGCAAGCAAGGGATAATTCAATTTAACAATGGGATTATCGTAATGGCGTCTACAAAAATTCTTGCAATTACAAAGTTCATCTATTACTTTACCAACTTCAGTTTAAAAGTGACCAACGGCTTCAGGGCCCATGTTAGGAAAGTCTACTGAAGCGAGAGCCTGAAGTGGTAAGTCTGCGTCCTCACAAACAAAGTTTAATGTTAATTCCTGTTCTTTAATTAAGCCTAGCGTTAATCTCCTCGGGGCTGGGCGTTTCCGCCCTAGGTGGTGGAGGGTTGTTTACGTTACAATGAAGTCCGCCATCCTTGTTTGACCACGTTTGATGAACGGATTCGATCAAGCAAAACAAAGGGTAACTGAATTTTGAGAAGGAACATGACAAAATCGAGGAACATGAATATAAACCTTTAAAAATTTACAAGCGTGATAAATTAATGTTGAAGGCTACTCATGATGGGAGAAAATAGTTTAATTGGAAAACCAAATGTATATCATGAAATCACATTAAAATTCAAATTGACCAGGCCCAACAAAGCAGACGATGCTCGGTCACGTGACAAAAACTTTACTAAAATGAGTTACATACGCATATGGCGTTAACTGGCTGAATTAAATGGCTTTAAAGTAAAACATGTCAGAAAGCGCATGGGCTTATGAATGCAAAAAAAAAATAAAAAAAATTAAAAAGAATACAATTTAAAAGTTAAAATAACAGGTTGAGGCTGACACTATTGTTGTGACAATTTCACGATTGTGGGTGCTCTGAGGCGACCACTGAACTATTCAATATGCAGATAGGTGCACGAGGCCACAACTTGACTATTAAAGTGCACTCTCGTAGAGGCTAAACGAAAATGAAATTTCCCTCATGCGGAGGTAAAACAAAAGTATCCTTGATAAAGGACAAAGATAAAAAATATCCTCGCTAAATGACGAAACAAAAATATCCTCGCTAAAGGACAAAATAAAAAAATCTCCTCGCTAAAGGAAATAAAAAGGAACTACACGCAGAAAGTTGCGTACGGTAGACAACAATTACGCACACTATAGTTTGGGGTGTAAACAAGAATTATGCACCCTTTAGTTTGGGTTGTAAACAAGACCCACCATCTTGGAACAAACATTTGGAAGGAAACGGACTTGGTAAAATTAAGTTTCTACGTTACTTGTAAAAAGACTTAGAATTATGTTACGCCGATTTTCTGTGTAGGACTAGGACAAATGCTAGGTATATAGGGAATGTTAGTTAGAAAGGTTGGGGAAGGTAAACAACACAAAGGAAGGTAGACCAAGGTACAAATGTTACAAATTAGTTGTTAAATTGGCAAAATTAGTTGACAGAACGAGTTCACCAGTACTCTCGTTGAGCAGTAAATACTGATGTCTGAACAACATAAACATTAGTTCAAGCAGCTTAGAACTTTCTGGCTAAAAGCGAAACCCACCACAAAACGTGGGTGAACGGATTCGAAACAAAGCGAAGTTCCTATGACAAATTTTAGTCTTTTTGTAGAGAACATTCAATCAACAAATTAACCTGGTTACGTAGTTATTTACTTAAATACTTGGTCGATACAAAAAAATCATAAAAACTACAAACCTCCCTTCCAAATTAAAGTTTGGGTTTCACACATTCGACAAACTGGCTGGTGGGTGGGTAAGTGATATAGCTAGTTACTGTAATCTTAATCATACTGATTAATTGAGATAATGCTTCATAAGTCAAAGTTAAACGATCCGATTCTAAGGACCACCCGTGTGGAGAATATTTTTATTTAAATGTTTGAGTGGGAACTTACTTAATACAGGAAAGTCTCCCTAAGTCAGTTACTCAATGATCAACAGGGGAGGATAAGGAGCACTTACACGCAGCCCTTGGACTTTTCTTTGATGAGAGTGAACTCCCCATTCTTCCATCAAGGCATCCATGTGGATGGTCATCGATGGCAGAGGTGGTTGCAAGGGCACGGTCCTCCTTGGGCTCTTGGCCTTCGACCATGATTTGAGAAGTGATCGAAATAAGGCCGATATCAGTCCTTTTAGATCTCTTCGAGAGTTTGATGCGTATCTTCTCCACACTCCCGACGCATCTTTCAGCTGTGCTCTAACACTGGGTCTGTTACTGCTGCAAACTGGAGAGAGCCCAATACTCTTCCCTGTTGGTGTCTTGAAATCATGTCGGATTACAGTAGTCTCTTGACAGACCCTGCGATCTCCTTCCTCTCCCTTGCGGGATTGGAGGGACAATATGACCTCGGGTTCCAATGGTTTTTTCGGTCAGTGATACCCTTGAGCTGGAGATAGTCAAGACTTCTTGAAGTTGATTCTGCATCTTAGATGTTCCCGTAACTTGGTTACTTCTTTGGATGCTTGCAGACCAACCGTTTCGGATGCTGCCCGCACCAGCCAGTCGTCCAGGTACTCTGCTACCTGAACTGTCCTTAGGCGTAGTTGTTACATGACTGCATCTGCCAGTTTCATGAAGATACTTGGGACTATGTTTAGCCCGAAGAGTATGGCTCTTAGACCCAACTTTATCTTCTGTAACTTGAATTCTAGGTAGGAGGAGATGGGGCGACTGACTAGAAGGTGCCAATAGGCATCTGTCAGGTCTATCGAGACTGTGAATGCCCCTTATTGTAATAGGGTCCTTATGTGTAGAAGGATTAACATCTTGAACTTGCTGTGTCTTATGAACTTGTTGAGTGGTGACAAGTCCGGAATGACTCTGAGTTTTCCCGAGTCCTTCTTGGGAACACAAAAAAGCCATCCCTGGAATTTGATGGACTTTGCTTTCCTTATAACTTGTATGCTCAAGGGCTATAGGGTATATTCTTCTAATACGGGGTGTTGGAAGAGTTGAGGAAATTATATTGGTAACTTGTTCCGTCTCCATCCTAGTCCAATCTTTATTAGGCCGTGGGCCCAAGGATCGAAGGTCCAACGATCCTGAAATTATTGGAGTCTCCTTCCTACAGGAAGCGTCTTCTTGCTTCGATTGATCGGAGGGTTTACCTCCTCGACCGCCTACCTGGGGCAACGTGGTTATAGTAAATGTGGGATGTTGTTGAGAAGGCCAAGAGGAAAGTCTCAACTTCTTCGTCTTCCTTTCAGGTTGGGGACCCACGTCCGGGAAGACTTCCTCTTTGAAGAGATGCCCCACTTCTGCAGAAGATTCCTATTCTCTGTGATGGCTTTCTCGACAACCTCTTTGACTACTTCGTTCGGAAAGATGTCTTTTTAGTCAGATGTTAGAAGATATCAGCTTCCTGGGTTCATGTTTAAAGGTTGCAGCAGCGAACACGAACTCTCTACAGGCTCTCCTAGCCTTCATGGAAGCATACAGGTCCTTTACTAAGGTGGCCATATGCATTTTGGCTAGGACCATAAGCATATCTGGGTACTTCGTTGGCCTGCACACATCTCTATGCAGTTTTGTAGGGATAAAGACGCCACAAGTCTCTCCTTCGTCTCTTGATCCTTGCACAAGAGAAAGTAAGAAAGTTTAGGGAGATTCTCGCTAAACTGTCGTCCAGCGATGTCCGCGTTCAGTTTCCCTACTGAGAAGGTTAGGTGGACTTCCTTCCATTCCTTCTCCTGCGTGGGCAAGGCTAACGACAGAGGCCTGCACTCCTCAAGTGCAGGGCATGATGAACCTACCTCCACAGCCTTGGCAGAAGATTTAAATGCCTTCCACGTAAAGGGGAATGCTATTGTAGCAGGAGCAAGAAAGGTAGGGTGTTTCTTGCTCAAGGCGGACACTTGAGATACCAAATAGCCCGCCTTCTCAGGCTACTTGACAAGAGAGCCTGTGCCTTATCGTGGTCGAAAACCATGACCCCCTTTGGTTCCGTCTCCTCTTTTGACATTGGTTCATGCTCCAGTCAGATGAAGCAATCAGGGTAAACGTTAAAGCTTGGCCAAAACTGGATGTTATCTAATTGGACAGCTCCTATCTTCTCTGAGATGTAGAGTTTGCCGTTCGAAATCGGCATAAGCTCTGCATACCTCCAAGGAATAGTTTTGGAGCAGGTCCGGAGGTCTCGGCCTCTGGATCGCTTGTAGTACCTTTGGAAGGCAATAAGTGGAGCTTCACGGAGCTCTCTCTTGAACTTCGCTTCCCTTGTTTTGCCTCGTTTGCGAATGTTCTCCACTAAATCCGTAAGAGGGGCCAGTTCCTGGCTCATGTTATCCAATGGAGGGGTAGTAGGTGAAGATGTCGAGGGTAACGGCTTCTGTGCCGGCACAGACGGAAGGAACTCCGACTCGACATCATCATCTTTTTGCAGAGGTAGAGTAGACTCCTCCTCGGGATGATCCTTTAATAGATCCTTTTTAGTGTCCATAGACAATTCCGACATCCTTACCTCGTGGTGGATGTCTGTACTTTGCAACGCCTCCCTGACATCCATCCTGATGGCAAACTGGACGCAGGGAGGTGCGAGTCGTGCTTGGGGCACAACCATTTCACTACCGACTTTCGGGAACAGTAAGCTACGCATCCTATCATTAGGTAGGTATGGTCCCGGAGAGTTCTTCTGGAACCCTCTTACCCACTTGCACAGCTTTTCACGTGACGCATCCCTCGACTCCATTGACTTGGGGTCGTCAAAACCTCCGGTCACCAAGGTCTGGCAGATATTGCAGACTCG
The DNA here is from genome assembly GCF_036898095.1 of Palaemon carinicauda. Classification (NCBI taxonomy): domain Eukaryota; kingdom Metazoa; phylum Arthropoda; class Malacostraca; order Decapoda; family Palaemonidae; genus Palaemon; species Palaemon carinicauda. Next base: position 59,543,580 of record NC_090729.1, on the reverse strand, counting down.
AGGGTCCCAATATTGCAGGGATTCGGTAATAATGGTGCAAGGGGCATGAGACCTGCAGGCTTTATGGCTGTAAAAGTACTTACTCGTATGATTGCAGAAGGTCGCATCGCATTTCATCTGGGGTTCCCCCTGTAAAGAAAGAAAAATAAAATGAGTGTATGATTGTTTATCTCACAAGATAAACAGATATACAATTATTCATATTTTATTCATTATAGCTTAGGATAGGAAGCTAGAAAGAAATAGAGAGACACGCATACATGTGTATCCCAACCAGCCGATTGCTGTAACGTCCCCCAATATTACAGATAAAGAGTTTCCTTTATCAGGGCAACTCGAAAGGGAAGGGTTCTAGCCTCTAGGGATAGGAAAGTGTACACTACCACTGACCCCTCTCTCTCTCTCTCTTTGTGTGTGTCGGTCAACAATATCATCTGATATGTCAGACGTAATTTATCTCTGCTAGAGTGCTTTTCAGAAATCCTCTCAGGAGAGCAGGACACTAGGGGACTATTTTCAAAGATTCTTGCATCAGCCAATCATTTATTCATAGATTTTCTCAGAATTGTTATATATACATGTATATCAAACCCTACTATGATATTAAATGCTTTTTTTTCATCAAGTATCAATATCTAGATCAGACGATTTTCTCTTTGTGGATGGTAAAAGAATGCTTCATGGTTATTGGAATATTTATGTAATTAAATTTTCATATGATTAATGGTTCCCTTTCCCAGATTGTTGTTTAAAATTGCCCCTTCCTGCTCAGGTGTGAATTACATTCACATATCACTTATATAACAAGTTTCATAACCTAGTTTTATCTAACGATATAGATTTCTTACTCGTTCATATATGTTACAATTTATCGCCAGTCACATTATATTATAGATTACTGATTGCAGCTGTTCCACCCTAATAGGCCTTTATCAAGTGGTTATAACTCACATTTTGTTTTGGTTACAGAATTTGGATTAATCTAGCTTCATGTCAGGACTGGGTCTTTTTAATGAAACCTTCTGCATGAATAAATTGAATATGACTGCTTTGGGAGTATTTGAAAAAAAAAAAAATTGCTAGTAGTAATCTTCAAATTTGAGAATTCATTCTGGACCAAGTGGAAGTTTTTCGAAAAACAGATTAGTAATCTTATAATATGTTTAAAATCTGATGTTTGGTGAATATACTTTGTTGTTAAAGAAATATTTTGGATACCAAAAAACCTTATAACTAAATCGAATCGAATTAGTTCTGATGAGTTGTCAATTAATAAACCATTTCACTGAAGACTGGATCAAGTGAAATCAGGAGGGACCAAATTTGTTGGCGCAAAAGAGCTGTTGCTCAAGAATCTTTTTTAAGAGCAGAATAATCAAATTAGAAATAAAAAAAGGAACAAAAATCGAGTGCTTGAACCCAAATATTCTTATTCAATTATGCATCAACTCATCTTTTAAGATATATCCTCGGGAATTAAATCTTTTTACGACTATTATTCAGATTGCTTAAATCCTTTAATTGTATTTTATATTTTTTTCAATAACATATATGGTTTATAAGTATTTACGGTTATTTTTCATCCATGTTCAAAAGAAAATGAAATATTACAAAAAAAGCTATAACCTTATCTAGATACAGAAATATATTTTTGTATTTGGTAGATCACATCATTTAAGTATCTCCATAAATTCCTGTTAATTTGGAAATGTTAATACATATCCTATGTGAATAAAGTATATAAAATTAATAAAGAACTACGAGTGAAAAGTAATGATTACATCCAGCTGTTGCCACCTATTAAGAATAAGCTCGAAGTGGCAACAAACATTGATATAGTCTAAAAATAATGGCATCCCTTTCGGGTAACATTGTTCCACGAAGATTAATGTATATGTTTAAGATCTTTATGAAGGAAACTTTCAGAATGAGTGATGACGCTCGAAATATTCATGAACTAAGAAAAAAATGTATTTTGAATATTGTGAGCGCATGTATGGAAAATAAAAAAAGCCATAGCGTGTCAGTTCTGTTTCCAATGATATATTTATTGCTAGCCCGGCGGGAGTTTTGTATTTGCTTAAAAATTAGGTGAATATCTTTTATATAATCAGCAATTTTTTTTTTCGTTGCCGTTCTTTTACCATCATTATCACGTTTAACTATGAAATACTAAATATATTTATTTTATACTCTGGTTACGAATGTATATAACAAAAATTGTAAGTTCCAAAACACAACTTTCCACTTACTACATCAGAGATTGAACTCTTTGAAAGAAGGAACATTTCAACAAAACACTATCCTCAAAACTATATTTTCTAACCTTATACCCAAATTAGCAACATTTATTAACAAAGTATAAACACTAGCAAAACTTAAAACTAAAACACACTTAAGAAATGAGATGGGAATATATATATATATATATATATATATATATATATATATAAATATATATATATATATGTATACATATATATATGTGTGTGTATCTATCTATCTATCTATCTATCTAACTCTCTGTCTATCTATCTATCTATCTATCTAACTCTCTGTCTATCTATCTACCTATCTATCTATATATATATATATATATATATATTTATATATATTTATATATACATATATATATATATATATATAGATAGATAGATAGATAGATAGATATAGATTATATATATATATATATATATATAAATATATACATATATATACATATATATATGTAACTATGTATATATATATATATATATATATGTATATATATATATATATATGTTTATATATATATATGTGTATATATATATATATATATACATATATATATATATATATATACATATATATATATATATATATACACAATTATATATATATATATATATATATATACATATATATATATATATATATACAAACACACACACATATATATATATATATATATATGTACATATATATATATATATATATAAGTGCGTGTATGATAGTTCATGTTTACCCAATTTTTTGTTTCTTTGGGGACACTATAGTTTCGCTATCATTATCAGACGAGAGGAGAAAAATCTTGATGGAAATTATCAGTACGTTATCAGTGAACCAAAACAGTTATCACTATAAGGATAATAACGACCGGAGTAGTTACATATTTCAGACGGAAAAGTATAAGAAAAAATAAAAATAAATTCTGACCAAGGTGGTGCTTTGGCCAAACCAAGAGGATCATATAGACTAACACGCAAGTATCATTAAAGATTATTATAACAAATATAACCTGATAAGCTAAATCTAACTTTAAAAACCAACAGTGTATATATATTTACATATAGATATATATATCTATACACACATATATATATATATATATATATATACATATATATATATATATATATATACATAAATATACAAATATATACATATACAGTATATGTATATATATGAATATATATATATATATATATATATATTTAAATATATAGATATATATATATATATATATATGTATATATATACATATATAAATATGTGTATACTGTGTGTATATATATATATATATATATATTTAAATATATAGATATATATATATATATATATATATATATGTATTTTTGGGCTCAAGCTATGTCGTCCTGATGGAAGTTCCTATAGGGTAGCTTACTAGGGTATATTACAACTACGGCGATATTCCCAGAGAATTTACCTTAAGGTACCAGAATTCTAACTCCTGGAGCGAGTATCCCTCGTGAAAGGGATATCGCGACATATCAGAGGACGTATTCCAGACACGCCACATGGCAATCTTCATCCTGTACAGAGATTTCGTCTCGTAGGAAGTGATTGGCGAGATACGAATTCGGGAAAGAAAAAGGGGAGCCGCTCCCAAGGCTTCCCTATTTTCCGATTCGTATGCGTGCCTGGCGCCAATCCTGGCGCCATCTGTATTCCTTTTTGCGTAGCTTAACAACTCGGTGTTTTTTTCTGTTTTTCTCGCAAATCTTGGATTTATTCTACTTTTCATGGCTTCTCCGTCTTCGTCGGCCTCTGATAAGTTGAGTATAGTGTCTTTTATGTATAAATGTAGGCTCTTGGTAAAATTTTGAGTGATTAATAGGATTAATCTTTGATACAAGAGCCGTAGCCTACCAGAGGCGTCTTGGACGCTGTCGCTCGCTAGGTATAAATTAGTTAGTCAGAGCGACATTCCTGGTTGTTTTGCTTTAATAAATTTTAGCTATTTAGCATTACATAGGATTTCCTTTCGTGCTTAGTATTATTTGGCGAAGTATTCGCCATTCTGGCCTACGCTAGGCCATGTAGCCTAGTCGTTTGGTCCTAGTACTTCATGCATGATTATGGTTTTTCCGAGTGTAATTAAAATTTTATTGAAGCTTTAGGCTATATTTTATACATTTTAGACTGTGTGGAATATTTCCAAGATAGTATACGAGTGAGTTTCGGTGAATTAGGTAATCGATTCTCTTGGTGCCTAGGCTAGTTGCTTATGGAGCCTTAGTATACTTTATCATACTCCCCGGTTGCTTTCTTTTCTTCGGAGAAGGTATGCAATCCCTTTCCCTCTGTTTGAGCCTTGGGCTTATCCCTTAGTGGTTTTTTCCGAATTTATTTTCGATAAAACTATACTAGGGTGTTACTGTACCTTCCTGTTCCTGTAGTTATGGTTCAAGAGGGACAGAACAACAGAGTTTTTAGTCTGAGTCTGTGTTGTCTGGCTTGGGGTTGAGTCCCCCTCGCTGACCTAACACATACAAAGGGAGCTTAGCTCCCTTAGGTCACTACCGAAGGTTTCTGTGGATATGATTCCTTCTTTTGTGATCTACCAGACTAGTCCTTGTTGCTGTTCTCGGGGGAGGATAAGTTCTTCCCTTGGGAGTAGCAACGCCTTCCTTACTTTGGTGCTCTGGGAGCTGGCAAGTATTGCTGGCCTTTCCCCTTAGATCTCCCTTAGGCTAAGATAAGTTTCTTGGCTGCGGGTGATCTGTCACTAAAGCAAGGTTGGCAGGACTCTCTTGTCCCTTCCCCCTCTTTCTTCGTAATGGCCGAGCCATTACTGTACTGTACGTCGTTCTACATCTGGACCTAGTATAGGTTAGGATGTGGAATTGACTCAGCCCCTTGCCGGCCGGCAGAGCTGCTGGCCGGCAGGGGTCTTACTGTACTGTACGTCGTTCTACATCTGGACCTAGTATAGGTTAGGATGTGGAATTGACTCAGCCCCTTGCCGGCCAGCAGCTCTGCCGGCCGGCAAGGGGCTGAGTCAATTCCACATCTTATGTTTTCGAGTGCTGCCCGGACCTCTCTTGGTCCCTCATCCATGCCTGCCGGCAGAGCCAGACGGCATTGGTCAGGAAGCCTGAATTAGTTTCTCCCCTTCCTTATATGCACTCTTTCGGTTGCCGGGCTTGGAGGTAGTGTACACTCTTATCCCGGCATCCATTCTATTTTTCTTCTAGTGCTGTACCTGACCCGGCTGCCGGCCTATGAGGCCGGCAGCCGGGCAGGTGTAGTCCTCTGGTTCTTTTGCTGCCGGCTGGCATCGGTCTTGTACCTTTGCCGGCCGGCTTATGTCAGCCCTTGTCTGCCGGTCACCAAGAGTGTGGCCGGCAGCTGGGTACTACCTTGTGTAGTTGCTGGCCGGCAGCCATTGCCGGCCAACATTGGCTGTTACCGGCCGGCAGTTGCTGCCGACCGGCACATGCATTTGAACCAGAGTGCTGCCGCCTTATAGCTGTTAAGTAGTATACTTTAAAGCTAGTTGTGGTGTGTGCCGGCCGGCAAAGGCAGGCCGGCACACATCCCCCTATACTGTACTAGTATTCTTCAGCATAACATATACAGTAAGAAGAAAACTATGGTAAGGGTTTTGGTACAGCACTGTGTCTTCTAACACTATTGTGTTTTCTTGCACATCCCTTTGCTGTTGCCCTAGAGATAGAAAGCTGAGTTCTTTCCTGTCTGTTATCCAGGATTTTAAAATCATTGCTTAGGTGTGAGCTCCACCTGTTTCCTCTGGAAACCTTGCATTGGTTACTCTAGAAGAGATAAACCATTTTGATTTTATTATCTGGAAGGCTGCAACAATGGGTTGTGAGGGAAACACAAGTGTGTGTCTTTCCTTTCTGAATTGTTATGCTATACTATGCATATCCAGTGATACATAGTTCACTTGATACTCATGGAAATTTCTTCTCTTTACAGAAGGACACTCCGAAGTGGGGGAAGTGCTTTCTGCAAAGTCAGCAGCAAGAACCTCTGCGGACATGAGTTTTGTAGGAGACACGCAGCATACGCTGTCTCCAAGGATGATCTCCGGTATTGGGACCCTCAGGTATGTACTGTGCGCACTAACCTGATTACTAAGACCTTTAATTCCCCTAGGACAGAGGAATCAAGGGATATAGCTAGGAAGAAGCTTCGTACCTGGGTAAGGGGCTTCCAAAAGAACACTTCTGGCCCTTATCTTCCAAGTGAGCAGATGAGGGCGTATCTTTTCCCTAAGGCATCAGCTGATGCAGTGATTCCCCAGCCTCAAGAGGAGATCCCCTAAGTTCAGATCCAGGTGGACGCTGAAGTCGCGGTCGCGATGCAAGACATCCAGTTAGATGACAGGATGTCTGATGTGGACGGGTGTCAGGAGGAAGACCTCCTGGCAGAAGCCCAGGATGAAGTTCAAGCCCCAGACGTTGTAGAGGTAGACGTCGACGAGGTGTCGGCTACTCCGGTTCAGATTCCGGAGCCTATTCCCTCTACATCGGCCGGTCTCCCAGTAGAGCTGGGACAGGCCCTCTCTTCTATTGTTGGAATGATCCAACAAATGCAGAAGGAGAATCAGGAGAAGGCGGCTGCAATGGAACTGCGAATGTAGTGCCTTGCAGAATCACATGGGCCCCAGAAAAAGCTCAATGTGAAAGACCTTCCCTTGTGCTCAGATGCTAACCCATGGAGGTATGCTGAGCACATGCCGATGACGACTGGAAAGATCGTCATCTCGGATAAGCTGGGCTCAGTTCCCCTGGAGGAGGTGGAATTCTGGCCCAGCAAGGCATCATATCCGGACTGTTATGTCCGGCTGAGGAAGGAACCAGCTTCAAAGGAGGAGACAGAGCCGAAGGAGGTCATAGTGATGGACCATGCTAAGGCTCAAGCTCTACTTTCATCCTCGATGAAAGAGAGGGGCTTCTCTAACTCAAAGGTAGCCGCATTGAATAGGAAGCTTCCTTCCTTTGTGTCCTCGCCTACTAGAGCCTTCCCCTTTTTACAGAAAGGGTTTCTGGCTGTACTAAAAGCAGTCGAGGCCGGCAAGTCTTGCCCCTCCCTAGAGGAGTGTAAACCCTTGTCGCTGGCCCTGCCTATGGACCACAAAGACTGGAAGGACGTCCATCTTACGTTCGCAGTTGGAAAGTTGGAGGCTGATATTGCCGGACGTCAGTTCGGCAAGGACCTCCCTAAGCTCTCTGACTTTCTTTTGCGAAGTGAGTTCGATACAAAAGAAAGACTGACTGCCTCAATGTCTCTTCAGACGACTCTCGAGACGATGGCAAGTGACGAAGGACCTTTATGGCTTCGTCAAGGCAAGGAGAGCTTGTAGGGAGTTCGTGTTTACCTCGGCTACGGTGAGGCACGAGCCAAAGAAACTATTCTCCTCCAACATTTGGGGAAAAGACCTTTCCCCTACCGACTTGGTCAAAGAAGTTGTTGATAAGGCCGCCTTGGAGAATAGAAACCTTCTCCAGAAGTGGGGCCTGGCTATCAAAAGAAAGTCTTCCCCGGATGAGGGTCCTCAACCAAAGAGGAAGACTATGAGGACTAGGCTACCGTCTCGGCCAGCCAAGCCTCTTAGACAGCAACAGCAACTGCAATTGCCATTGCCCCCAGTGCCCCAGATCGTGGCACAAACCCCGACCACTTTTCAGTGGGTACCCCAGGCCGTGTCGACACAGTCCACGGCATTCACCCCAGCGTTCGAAGGGCAGTCTACTTCCTTTCGAGCAAAGCCTAGAGGAGCAGCCAGAGGCTCGTCTAGACGCCCCTCAAGGGGAAGGGGATTCAGGGGTGGTCGTGGTCAGGAAGGCAAGACCTCAGGACGGCAGTCCAAGTGAGGTGATACCGGTAGGAGGGAGACTTCTGAAATTTCGGGATTGGTGGACCTTCGATCCCTGGGCCCACAGCCTACTCAAGAATGGACTGGGCGGGAGCTGGTACAGCTCTCCACCCCCATGCCTTCGGTTTTTCCAACACTCCACCCCCGTTATGGAGGAGTACGTTCAAGAACTGTTGGAGAAAAAAGGTGATCCGAAGGGTGAAGCCCATCAATTTCTAAGGGAGGCTGTTTTGTGTTCCCAAAAAAGACTCGGAAAAGCTCAGAAGTCATTCTGGACTTGTCGCCACTCAACAAGTTCATAGTGAAATGCAAATTCAAAATGCTAACACTGCAACACATAAGGACCTTACTGCCCAAGAGGGCATATTCCGTCTCTATAGACTTGTCAGACGCCTATTGGCACATTCCAATTAGCCATCGACTCTCCCCCTACCTAGGGTTCAGGCTACAACGAAGACTATACGCCTTCGGAGCCATGCCATTCGGGCTAAACATAGCCCCAAGGATTTTTACGAAGGTTGCGAGCGTAGCTCTCAAACAATTACGCCTAAAGGGAATTCAGGTAGTAGCCTACCTGGACGACTGGTTGGTGTGGGCAGCATCCGAGACAGAATGCTTGCAAGCTTCCAGTCAAGTGATCCAGTTCCTAGAGTACCTAGGCTTCAAGATCAACAGAAAAAGTCTCGACTTTCTCCATCTCAAAAGTTCCAGTGGCTGGGAATCCACTGGGACCTTTTGTCACACCGTTTCTCCACCCCGGCGAAGAAAAGGGAAGGAGATAGCGGGTTCTGTCAAGAGACTTCTAGATTCCGAAAGGATATCAAGACACGAGCAGGAGAGGGTACTGCGCTCTCTCCAGTTTGCTTCGGTGACAGACCCAGTGCTAAGAGCACAGCTAAAGGATGCAATCGGAGTTTGGAGAAGTTATGCATCAAACGCGTGAAGAGATCTGAGAAGACCAGCCGCTTCGGCTAAGTACTCTTCTCAGGCCTTGGTCCCAAGCCAGACATCTAAAGAAGTCGGTTCTTCTTCAGCCACCTCCCCGTCGGTGAAGATTCACTCAGACGCCTCGAAGGAGGGATGGGGAGGTCACTCTCATCGGAAAAAAGTCCAGGGGACTTGGTCCAAGCTATTCAAGACCTTTCACATAAAACTTTCTAGAAGCTAGGGCAGTGCTCCTTACCTTAAAGAAAGTCTCCCCGCGTCACTCGATCCACATAAGGTTGGTGATAGACAGCGAGGTAGTTGTGAGATACTTGAATCGACAAGGATCGAGGTCACCACCTCTCAACCAGGTGATGTTGGCCATCTTCCGATTGGCGGAAAAGAAGAAGTGGTACCTGTCGGCAGTTCACCTTCAAGGAGTCCGCAATGTGACAGCGGACGCTCTATCCAGGTTCACACCGATAGAGTCGGAATGGTCCTTAGAAGCAGGATCATTCTCCTTCATTCTGAATCAGTCCCAGAACTGCAGATAGACCTCTTTGCGACGAAAGACAACAAGAAGTTGCCCTTGTACGTGCCCCGTACGAGGACCCCTTAGCGGAAGCAGTGGACGCGATGTCCCTCGACTGGAACAGATGGTCCAAGATTTATCTGTTCCCTCCTCACAACCTTCTGTTGAGGGTCCTCAACAAACTGAGATCCTTCAAGGGGTAGCGGCAATAGTGGCCCACAAGTGGCCGAACAGCGTGTGGTTCCTCCTGGCATTGGAACTGTAGCTGAAGTTTGTACCACTACCAGATCCAGTTCTGACCCAGCGAGTCCAGAAGTCAACTGTCTGCGCTTCATTACAGAAAACCCGGACCCTGCAGCTCATGATTTTCTCTCCCTAGCGGTGAGAAAGCGTTTCGGGATTTCGAAAGCCAGTATAGACTTCCTTGAGGAATATAAGTGCAAATCTACTAGAAGGCAATATGAGTCATCTTGGAGAAAATGGGTGGCCTTTTGTCAAGGCGAAGAATCCGCAGGAGATCTTGACAGACTTCTGCTTATCTTTCTTCTCCACCTCCATGGTCAAGGATTGGCAGCGAACACGATTTCAGCGTGTAAGTCTGCTTTGACAAGACCCATTCTATATGCCTTCCAGGTCGACCTAGGTAACGAGATCTTTAATAAAGTTCCGAAAGCCTGTGCTAGGCTCAGACCTTCAGCACCTCCAAGGCCCATTTCATGGTCTTTAGACAAGTTCTTCATTTCGCTTCTCTGTTGAGCAATGAAGAGTGTGCGTTAAAGGATTTGACACAGAAAGTTATTTTCCTATTTTGCACTCGCGTCCGGGGCCAGGGTTAGTGAGATTGTAGCCTCTCGAGAGAGGCAGGTCGTGTTCAGTTCCTGGATGGGGGAGAACTGAACCTGTTTCTGTATCCTTCGTTTCTCGCCAAGAATGAGTTACCCACCAACAGGTGGGGTCCCTGGAGAATCTGCCCTCTGAAAGAAGATGCATCTCTATGTCCAGTAGAATGCCTAAAGGTCTATCTTCATAGAACTTTAGACTTCAAGGGTGGTCAACTATTCAGGGGAGAAACATCAGGCTCAAATTTATCTCTGAATCAACTCAGAGCGAAAATCACATATTTTATTCGCAGAGCGGATCCTGACAATACACCCGCAGGTCACGATCCGAGGAAAGTTGCCTCATCCTTAAATTTCTTTAATTGTATGGATTTTGAACATCTCCGTTCATACACTGGCTGGAAGTCTTCCAGAGTGTTCTTTCGCCACTATGCGAAGCAAGTAGAGGAACTAAAAGAGATCTGTGATAGCAGTGGGTCGCGGTGTTAACCCTACTGTTTAACTCTGTGAGGAACAGTGGTCTTAATTGGGACGATTAATTCCAGGGTGAGTGTGTAGTTACATACTGTACTACAAACTAAGTGAGGGCACTGTGTTGCCCATCCAGACTGTTCCATTTCCGAAGGTGAACCTAGCATAAGTGCAGACATGTGTGCCGAGCGTTTCTAACGCTAATGTCATTGATTTGTAATACAGGCTTTTATGACTTTGATACCTCGGTATCTTAAAAGTGGCATCTAATGTTTTTTCTTTCAGACAAACAAGCTCTGTTTACTATCATACTTATGCTTAAAGTTTTGGGTTATCCTCTTCTTATGTATATATCTATATATAATTGTGGTTAACCTGTCTATTTATTGCCTGTCAATAATCTGGTTCTTGAGAACCTTGCGTCTCCTTCACCTGTGTCAATTTATTGGTATAATTGAGCATTCATTCTATGTACCTTATCTGGGATAATTCTATTAGAATTGTTCCTTTATGCAAGCTATGTTGCATTGGTTTTCCTCCTATGCGGATATAAAACCTTTGTCCAATACAAGTATTGTGCGGAGAACTGGTCGATATTTCATATTGACGTAGTGGTTCTTTACAAACTATGCTTTACTTAATATAGGGCGAGACCACTATATTAGCTTGCCGGGTATTCATACATAGGTATATGTACTCTTCGAGACTTTTCCAGAGTCTAGTAGGACTCTTCCCTGTAGGGGGCAGGAAGCTCTAACATAGTTTATAGTTAGTTGAAAAGATGTATAACGGTAACATCTTAGGTCTCTAGGTCTAGTCGACCGGGAAAAAATTACCTCCGGGGAGTACGGCACGTTCTGAGAATCCACAGATACAGTAATGCTCTGGTACACTTCCATCAGGACGACATGGCTTGAGCCCAAAAAACGGATTTTGAGCGAAGCGAAAAATCTATTTTTGGGTGAGATGGCCATGTCGTCCTGATGGACCCGCCCTTGCCTTTCTAAGAAAGGGCTGTAGGACCCCTCCCTACATACAGTATCTGTAGCACCTCGTGTACGCTACATGGAATACAGATGGCGCCAGGATTGGCGCCAGGCACGCATACGAATCGGAGGATAGGGAAGCCTTGGGAGCGGCTCCCCTTTTTCTTTCCCGAATTCGTATCTCGCCAATCACCTCCTACGAGACGAAATCTCTGTCCAGGATGAAGATTGCCATGTGGCGTGTCTAGAATACGTCCTCTGATATGTCGCGATATCCCTTTCACGAGGGATACTCGCTCCAGGAGTTAGAATTCTGGTACCTTAAGGTAAATTCTCTGGGAATATCACCGTAGTTGTAATATACCCTAGGAAGCTAACCCTATAGGAACTTCCATCAGGACGACATGGCCATCTCACCCAAAAATAGATTTTTCGCTTCGCTCAAAATCCGTATATATATATATATATATATATACATATATAAATATGTGTGTACTGCATATACATATATATATATATATATATATATATGTGTGTGTGTGTGTGTGTGTGTGTATGTGAGTGTGTGTATGTGTGTGAGTGTGTGTGTGTGTTTATATAATTTTCAGGTAAAATTTATTTCAGGCAGAGAGAGTTCAGCCCTCATCCCAGATGAGAAGGATCCCGTACGCAGATGCTCTGCAATTATTCTTTTGTGCATATTTTGTGATAACATCTTTTAATTTCCTCTTCTGGGTCTGTTTACTTCATAAATGGAAATAAAAACTTTTGGGTTTATTGTAATTTATACATCTTAGAGCATTTCAAACTAAAACATTCTAATAATTTTATGGCTTCTTGTTTGACAAACGAGTGCTCATACTATAAATAACTAGGCTCAATCTGTATGCAACCACAATGGTATTCTGAAAAATAATCTTGATATTATTTTAAAAGTTCCATCACCATATTGATTATCAGATAAATGTAATCAAAGAATGAAACTTTGCATTCCTAATAGCAAAATTAATTCAGAGCCACTGTAGCCCATCAAGAAACTTTAGCACACGAGTAATTTTTCATATAGTTTCATTTATAATCCTGCCCTACCATTTAACTCCCTATATTCCTCCGATGGTTTTGTTCCCAAAATTAAAATATCCATTGGATATTGTTTCATTGCCCTAAAACATTTCATTTCCATACAGTATCGCCGATCTCACTCAAATCAGCCCATGCCCACAAACATCCTTAGTTTGTTGATCCATCGCCTTCTATCCTTCCTCTGCTTTTGTTACCCTCTCTAGGGACTCATTCAGTTATTCTTAATATCCATCTATTCTCATTTATTCTCATTATGTCCTGCCCATGTCCATTTCTTTTTCTTACAAGTTGTTAGAAAATCCTCTACTTTAGGTTTCTCACCTACCCATGTTGCTCCTTTTCTGTCCCGTAGTGTTATTCTCATCGTTATTCTTTCCATAACTCTTCAAGTTGTAAGTAGAAAATTTTCTAAGGACTTAGTAAGGTTCCAAGTTGCTGATACATAAGTTAATTACCCCCAAAGGACGTACTGGTACGTTTCACAAAACTCATCCCTTTACCCCCATGGACGTACTGGTACGTCCTTGCAAAGAAATGCTGTTTACATTATTTTTGGATATTTTTGGTAAATTATTGAGAAACTTCAGTAATTTTCCAAGAGAATGAGACCAACCTGAGCTCTCTATGATGAAAATTAAAGCTGTTAGAGCAATTTAAAAAAATATACTGCAAAATGTGTTTGAAAAAAAATAACCCCTGGGGGTTAAGGGTTGGAAAGTTCCAAATAGCCTGGGGGTAAAAGTGCTAATACTGGTAGAGCCATCTCGTTTGATATATTTTTTAGAGAGAGAGATATTCTACATTTCAAAATCTCATTTTGTTTACCAAATTCTTTTCATCCGGTGCTTATCTTTTGGATTTCTCTCTGGTGTCCTTGGGAAATACTTACTGTATGTCCTAAGTACGTATATTCATTAACAATCTCCAGAGGTTAGTCCATAGCTCATATTTGCTCTCCCTCTCTATATTATCTTGGAATAGTATTTTTATATTGGTTTTAGTCATACTTATTTTCAGTCCATCCATTCTGCTTTCACTATTCAGAACTTCTAATATTTCCTGTAATTCCTCCCATGATTCACTAGCTACAACTATGTTATCAGCAAATCTTAAGTTTTTAAGGTCCTCCCCATTGATATAAATTCTTACATTATACAAATCTAAATTCTTAAAAACTTCTAGACATGCTGTGAATAATTTAGGAAAGATAAGTCTCCCTGTCTAACTCCTTTCTCAATCAGAAATTTTTCACCATCTTTATGTAATATTAGGACAGCTATACTTTCTGGATAGATATATTAAAGTGTTCTAACATGAACATTTTCTATTCCTTGTTTTTGAAGGCCTTTCATTTGTGTTGATGTTTTGACAGAATGACATATTTCCACATAGTCTATAAATGCCATATATAGTGGTTTGTTATACTTTATTGATTTTTCCATTAGTTGGTCAATAACATGGATATGGTCACTTGTTGAATACTCACTTCTAAAGCCTGCCTGCTCTCTTGGTAGATTAAAGCCTAACTGTCTATTTCCCCTAATATGATCTTTGTGAATGTTTCATGTATTACTACGAGTAAATATATCGGGCGGTAATGGTTCAGATCTTTTGTGTGTCCTTTTACGTGAATTAGTATAATGATAAAGTTTTTCAAAGCTGTAGGTATAAAGCATTATTGCAAACATTTGGTGTAGAGTTCAGGTAGTTTTAATATTATGAAATCTCCTCCATCTATTAACAAATCAATTGTTAGGCCATCTGCGGCTTTGCCTCTTTTCCTCCTTTTTGATGTTGTCTTTAATTCTCCTAGTGTTACGTTTGGTCCCGGCTCATGTGTTTAATTTTTTTAATTGGTGGCGTTATTTTTTATATTAATATTGTACAGCAATTCATAAAAAATCCTCTGCCATTTTTATCACCCCACCTCTATTGTGGATAATACTTCCATTTTCATCCTTTAAAACGAACATCTGTTGGCAACCCTGTTCCAAATCTTCTTTTCATCAGTTTGATGCTTCTACCTTCCTTTGGCCTTTACTTTATTTTGGTCTTATTTTATTTGCGAATATCTTTGGTTTTTAGTTTATTTATTGTTTTGGATAGTTCTGCTAATTCTATTTTATCTCGCTTGGATTTTAACCTTATTGCTAATCTTTTCTTTATTAAGTTTTTTGTCTTTTCAGATAGTTGTCTTTGATCTTGTTTAAGAAGTTTTCTATCTATCTCTTGTGTTAATTCCATTACAAATTGTATTAAATTACTTTTCATTTCTTTTTTATTTGCATTCATATTATCATGCAGCTGGGAGTGCATATTTTGTATTGCTAAAATATACTCCTCAGATTTGTTTTCCTTTTACGGGAGTGAATATTTTCTTTCTTGAAATTAATTTTTCTCTCTTTTCCCGTATACCTACAAAAATTTTGCTTCTCATTCTATGATCGTTTGACTATAACTTGTTTAACAATGTTGCATCTTCAACTAAATTGACTCTTCCACTGAGAATATAATGTATTTAATTTTTCGTTTCTCCATTTGAGATTCTCTATGTCCATTTTCTATGTTCCTTTTAATAAAAGGTGTTCATGGTTTTAAGGTTGTTCTTATAGCAAATTCTACAAGCATGTCTCCACTGTCATTCCTTGTCTTTATTTCAAATTTACTTACCGGGGATTCTCCTCTATTCTTTTGACTTTCCTTTGCATTAATATCACCAAAAATAAATGTGAACTTAGTCTTATGTTTTTCTCAAAAATATCTCCAAATGTTCATAAAAACACTTCTATTTCTTCCCATGTATGGGATGTTGTTGGGGCATACTTTTTGATGATCATCTGTTTATACTTCTTATGTGGTTAGATAATTAATCCTGCAATTTTATCACTAGTACTATAAAATCCTTCAATGTTACCTGAAAGCTTTTTATTAATAAGAAAACCCACTTAATTTTCTTGGTTCCTTTCATGTCTTTCTAGTTTCACTCAATCGTATTATATCGCAATTTATTTCTTCCAATTCTTCTAAAAATACCGCAAGTTGATCTTCCCTAAATAAGGTCCTGACGTTGTATGTTGTAAGGTTAAGCTTCCATAGGCAACACCTGCAGTGGAATGTAGCTACCCGCCACCTTGAGCAGTTTTTCGACCGCCGCTTGGGGGCAGGGAACCGAGACGAGTTTTAGATATACGTGTCTGGGTTTTCGCCAGCTTATATATATATATATATATATATACACATATATATATGTATATATATCTATATGTATATAAATATATATATATATATATATATATGTATATATATATACACGCATATATATATATATATACATATATATATATATATATATATATGTATATATATATATATATATATCTATACACACACACACATATATATATATATATATAATTATATATATATATGTGTGTATATATATATTATATATATATATATATATATACATATATATATATATATATATATGTGTGTGTGTGTGTGTGTGTGCCTATGTGCGTGTGTGGGTGGGTGTGTTTTTGTGTGTGTATATATATATATATATATATGTATGTATGTATGTTTGTATATATTCATTTCGTTTAATAACTCCTTACTCCTGAAGAACTACATGATTTGGAGTGGAAATGCGTACGGTTTTCCTTTTAGGCCTTTTTTCTAGGAATACATTAATAAAACAACCAGTCTTCTGCAGACTACCGCCAACACTTTTAATATGAAATTCATTACATTCAAGAAAAATAATTAGAAAATTAGTGGCCTATTTTTGCTGAGGATAAGTAAACTAGTTGTGAAATTGACTTGCTAAATCGTAGTTGACAACATTACAAAATATAAAGGAAATTGAATAAAATGTACTGGATTGAAAAACAAAAAAGTGGTGAAAAAATATCCTGCGTTGAGTATCATCGCATTGAGGTGACTTTTGAGTTGTCTCGGAAATGTATTGTCATGAGGTAAGTCGGCGGTGTTTAGTTTTCTTTACCCCTTCCAGTAAATGGTGACTCCATTATAAAATAGATTAATATTATTGAAATATCAATACTATGAAGGCGATTATACGGTGGAAATATCCTCACCAGGCAATCATTACCGAGAATATATATACGGTCCTAATAGCCTTGAATTAATATGGCTATCATAAAAGAAAATACAATGAATTAATTAGCAGTGAAATGATGCTTAGGAGAATAAAATTTAGAAAGATAATTTTTTATTGGTTAAAAGCCTTTTCTATTTTAATTTCATATTTAGCCCTTTTTTATTTTCAATCAGCAATTGCTAGTCGAGAAGAAAAAAACATGAAAGTTAGCATTTAGGTTATCAGTTGATTAACAAAT
>NC_090729.1:59498759-59511259 GCF_036898095.1 Palaemon carinicauda | reverse complement strand
TATATATATATATATATATATATATATATATATATATATGTGTGAGTGTGTGTGTGTGTGTGTGTGCGTGTGTGTGTGTGCGGTTTGAAAATCAAAGCAATATTCTGGAAACATTATTTCCTTAAGATTGATGTTTGCGTTTACGATCCTTATAAAATCAACATCTAAGGTGAGCAATGATGGTCGAAAATCTCATTAAATGTTAAGCAAAGAATTATAATTTAAAGACTGCAATCAACACGGTTTAGAAGGATATTTTGAATGACAGTGATATATTGTGACTAGATTGGATCCCTAGACGTATAATGCGACATTATTCTTTTTAAATTATGGATATATCAAGTAAGGCGGGATTTAATCATACATCGTATTATGATCTTGACTATTGAAGGAATGTTTTTTTGACTCTACGTATTTTTATTGTTGGGAGGGGGAATTTTTTTTTTTTTTTTTTTTTTGTTTTTTTTTTTACATCAGAAGTATCATAGTTCTACGCTTGATAAGATAAAGGTTATATAATTTGAAATCCCCCCCCCCGAGAGATTTTCACCAAACTTTCAACTGGGCTCCACAGGGCTCAAGAAGAGTTGGAAGACCCAGGCCTACATGGCTCAGGACTATGAAGCATGACGTAGGAGATTAAGAATGGAGAGGTATTGATTGAAAAGCTCAAGATAGAGACGACTGGTGAAATTTAACCGAGCCATTTACATCAAGGCGTATGAGATGATGATCATAATGAATCAGGTACTAAGACTGACGGAGAGATGACGTGAATTACCGAAAGAAGAAACTAAGATATATTGAACACTCATCGATGTATTGGGTGCTACTCGTTTACAGAAGGACCATAGTCCGACACCAATAAAAACAGACAGATATCTGTTTTAATTCCTTTGCTATGGTAGGAAGTATGCCAGTGATTTATTTTCACTTGACATGTTATATTCAGAACTGTCATTTTCTTCCTAAGCATCGGGAGATCCGATGGAATCATTATCATTTTAAAATTGCAGCAATGTGGATAATTTTTATTGCTATATTCCATATTTCTTCGTGAGCAAGTATTATCATTTCATGAAATACAAATATAAGTAGACATTTTATTTGCTATACATTTATAATGTTACTATATTCACCAGTATATTTATGTATATCTAGTAGTACTATTTACATTTCAGGGAAAATGCCCAACTATATCCCAGCAGGACATCCAATTAAAGTATTGTTATGCTGGTTTCGTATCTCATGTCCCATAAGGATTCATTCCCGACTCGGATTCTGTTTTCGCAGCTCGTGTATTTGCATTTAATTAACGTAATTTCGGGGTATTGTGATTCTCTGCAAGTACACGAGAGTAACATAGACAGCCATTATCTCTTCTCTTGTTTGTATAAGTGTCGTTGACCATTTACTTGCTGAATAATATTCAAATTGTTTCTGCCTTTTTTTTTTTTTCGAAACAAAACGATATGGAAATGACACACATTTGGAAGGAAAGTGATTTATTGTGACGTGGATTTTATCCCCAAAATATAATGGGAATATATTCCTTTTATCTTATTACAGATATCTCTAGTAAGGGGTGTTTTCATTATACATAGGACTACGAACTTTGAAGACTAAGAAAATATTCATGTTCTGAAGTAGCGAATAATTACATTTTGTCGTATAGAGGAAATTTTATATTAGTGAATACATTATTTATTCCACACCACGCTCTCTCTCTCTCTCTCTCTCTCTCTCTCTCTCTCTCTCTCTCTCTCTCTCTCTCTCTCTCTTAGCAAAGCGAAATTAATGATGTAACAGTAACAATTAATTTGAGCTAAAACCATACTCCATTGTCTTTGGTCTTCTAATAAATTAATGGAAGGCTTGTATTCTTTAATAAAAAGACGAATTGATATTTCATGGCATTGATTGACAAAGACTAGGAATTTAGATACACAATAAATTTGGTACCGATAGTAACCAGCATCCTTTTGTCTTTCCTTAGGACTGGCCAACCCATTACTGAATAATATTCATAAAAGCAAAGACAGACACCTATCAAACAACGTTCACCATTAATAGATGTGAATACTTTGGAAAGTTAACATCAAGTATTCATTTTACATTATGTTTTGGTAGTTGGAACATTAAACCTTTAACATCCATTAGCCTCATGCAAATAACAAAAAAAATACAAAAATATTGCTTAGCATAATTATAAATTCCACTACACAAATACTATATATATATATATATATATATATATGTATATATATATATATGTATATATATGTATATATATATATATATATATATATATATATATATATATATATATATATATATAAATGTATATATATATATAAGCTTATTGAAGAAAAGGACATCAGTTCAATTTCACCAGTCATCTCTATTTGGAACTTTTAAATCAATATTTCTCCATTCTTTATCTTCTTCATAATTCAGAGTCCTCAACCATGTAGGCCTGGGTGTTTTAACTGTTCAAATGCCTTTTGGAGCCCTGTTGAAAGTTTGGTGAACTAATCTCTCTTGGGGAGTCCGAAGAGCTTACTCGAATAATCTCCAACTACTTCTAACCATGATCGCTTCCACATATGGAATTTGAATATTCTCTCTCATAGTTTCATTTCTAATCCTGTCTTGCCATTTAATCCATAATATTCTGCCGAAGGCTTTGTTCTTAAATCTACAAAATCTGTTTGATATTGTTTCATTACCATGATTCATGTCCATACAGAAACACCGATCTCACTAATCTGACATAAAGCCTGATTTTATAATGAATTTTAGGGTATTGGATGTCCTAATTTTACTTAACCTGGCCATTATTGATCTGCTTTTTTTTTTTTTTCAATCCTACAATAAACTCCAATTCTAAGAACCTGTATTAGAGGTCATAGGTTCTGAATATTTAGATGATCCCACCTCATTAAACATTTTTCCTTCCAATATTTCATCTTCCATTGTATATTCCATTAGTATCATCTGTCTTTCTTATATTCATCTTAAGCACAACCTCATTTGGTATTATCATGCATTCTGGTAAGCAATCCTTGTAAGTCCTTTGGCATTTTGCTATACAAAATGATATTATGAAACGTATAGTGCCACTTTCTTTAAAAAGAAAAGTATGTGATCAGAAGGTCCTTCCAGTATTAACTTATGCATCAGGAACTTGGAGCCTTTTTAAAGTTAAAAAAATAATATAGTTACAACTGAAAGTGCTATGGAAAGAATAATGATGGTAATAACACTAACAGATGAAAAAAAAAACAATATGTATACGAGTGCAAACTAAAGAGGATATTCTAACAACATGTAAGTAAAAGAAATGAACATGGGCGGGACATATAATAAGAATGATATTTAGAATAAAAGAATGGGTTCCTAGAGATTAGCATATATATATATATATATATATATATATATATATATATATATATATATATATATATATATATATATATATATATATATATATATATATATATATATATGTGTGTGTGTATATATATATATATATATATATATATATATATATATATATATATGTATATATATATATATATATATATATATATATATAATGCCCGAGAGATGAGGAACGACAGACGAGTGGGCAAGATGAAAAAGAAAATATGGACCTGGAAGAGATGAGCTTCGAGAATTTGTTTTCTGAAGAAAAGGAATCCCTTAATGATACGCAAGAAGAAAACTCAAGAGTAGGCCCAACAAAGAGGAATGAGAAACGAGTGGACAAAAGAACAAAGAAAAAAAAGAAATCGAATGAGCAATGAACTTAGAGGATTTTTTTTCTGAAGAAGTTGATTCCCTTGATAGTGCGCAAAAAGAGAACTCTTGGATAGGCAAGAATGAAGAGGAATGACCAACGAGAGGACTAGAGGACAAAGAAGAAAAAGAAATCAAAGGACCAATGAACTTACACGATTTGTTTTCCGAAGGAGAGGATCCCCTTGATGGTATGCAATAAGAGAAATCAAGAATAAGCCCAAGCGAAGAGGTGCGAAAGATGAGCAAACAAGAGGAAAAAGTACAAATGGACATTGACGAAAAGAAAATTTAACGTTAGAAGTAAGACAAGATAGTAGGAAAAGGCTGATAGGATTACAACGGAAGGATGCAATGTTAACATAGCTATTGTTATGTGTGGTGGACGAGACGGAGGCATAGCAATCTCCAACCTGTTATTATCTTAAGGATGGGTTGCTTGTGAGGAAGCATAGACCTGCCGATATCCCTGGGAATGCCGAAGGGTGGATATATCAGCAGATATTAATTCCCGCACCATTGACAAAACTTGTGATTGCAAAAGTGCACCCTAGACGAGGCATATGGGGATAAGGAAGACGGCAGAGAAGATAATGAAACAATTTTTCTGGCAACTCATGCAAAAGGACGTGAGCTAGTTTTGCTGTGCATGTCATATATGTCAAACGGCAGAAAAGTGCAATGAATGCACCAAGGAAGGTCCCTTAAGCCCAATAGAAGTGGGAGGAGAACCCTTCAGGGAAGGACCAAAGAAAATGATAGCAGAAAAAATGGGAGGATTGAGAGAAAACAGAAGGAGAATATGTCAATAATTTGGAGAAAAGGATTGGCGAGATAAGGAAATTTTCCCTACAAGGCATGAAGATGATGAGTCAAGAACGGACGAAGGAAACGTTTGGTATGAAGAATATGAACAGACAGGTTGCAGGACCCTTCAGCAAAGGACCAGAGAAAATGTTGGCAGGAAAAGGGAAGAATTAAAAAGGAAATGGATGAAGGAAATGTCAAGGAGTTAAGGAAAGGAATTGACAAGTTAAGGAAAGTTCCCTTAGAAGACATGAAAACAAGGCAAGGACGAGCGAAGAAAAGGTTTGGCATGAAAAGTACGAACAGACAGGTTATGGTAGGACGGCAGGTGTTTGTCTTCACACCAGAAGGAAGATTCCCTCTAGCTAATGAGTTACAAGAACCATTCCGGATTTTGGAGGAAAGCAGTGACTGGACCTACGTTATCAAGATATCTGGAAAAAGGAAAAATCTAAGTAAGGCATATTAACTTTGAAATCGATACTTCAACAAGAAATTCTTTATCAAAGTGGATGCTTTAGATCAGGGGATTAGAGCTGTATTATCGCAAAAAGATAATAAAGGAATTCTTCATCCTGTGTATTTTATGTCATGTTACCCATCTGCCAGATTGGCATCTTAATTTTGTATATAACTCTAAATTTCATTTTTTGTGGAAATGTACAGTTCATTCCTGTATCTGTTTTTAAAATCTCTGGCTTTTTTCAGAGTGCCTTTGTTTTCCCCGCCTTCTTTAAGTTTTCTTCGGACCACCTATTTCATGCATAGTTAGTCTCACCTGGTCCTCTACTGTGAAAAGTGTCCTATTGGAGTAGCTGTCTTCTTGTTCTTCAGTTTTTGTAATGTATTAATGTTCTTTTATATAAATCTTGAGTGAAACTTAGTGAAACTGATAACGTAACTTATATTTAAAATTTAGTATATTAAGGTTTATTGATTTTGGTATTTGTGCGGTGCAGGATTGTTTGAGTGTTTCCTGGTTTATGCGGTAAGAAAGGGATTAACGTAATCATGTAAACTGTTTCAATAATAAATAATAAAGTGTTAATTTTTGTTCTGTTTGTAAATTAAACCTTTCCTTACTTATTTTATGTGACCTATGGAAGAACTTTTTATTCTCTGAACCTTGTCCATAAAGCCGTCACATAAATTGGGGGCCTGTCCAGGATATATCTCGTTTACCGTATTGAGGATTCATTCAGTTAGACAATTGTCGCTGCAAATAGTGTTCAATTTTTTTAGTTCCACTCAAGATTTATTGTAAACATTCTGAATACCTGTTATTAGGGTTAATGATATATATGTGCGCGCTGTGAAACCATTTTCATATTATTGTTTATAGACGGTTTGCTCTTTTGGGTAATGTTAACGTAGTAGTATATTTTTCATTTTCGCCCTCACCGAGTCGACGACACCTCGAGACTCACGAGAGCTATCCGGAAGCTCTTATCCATATTTTTTCCTTATATAATTACAACTACGACTTGTGCAATCATTTCCCCTGGGTTGGACGATACCAGGATCGCGTAGTTTAGACGATAGGTGAGGAATCGTTTAAACCTTTATTTACTTTATTTTTTCTCTGCGCCGACGTTAAAAGTTTGTAAGTTGTCATCCAAGTTGTTTGGAGTAAATAACTTTTGTTTAGGACCAACGGGTTATTTCCTTAGTTCTCTCTATCTCAGCTTGAATCGGGAATGTAAAAACTGTTTTCACTCCCTCATGTTCTTTATTACCTTTTGCTTTCGAATCGGGACTGTCCCTTCTCCCTAAAAACCATAAGATAATTTCATTACTTGTAATGCTTGTTGTTCAATTTTGTTGGGAAACTATAAACTCACTAACATGAAAATTTTGTATTGTGGTGTGTAATGCATTTACTTGAATGGCAGCAGGAACGTGTTAGTCTATTAAAATTGTAAAACAGGAATTCAATTGTCTACTAAAGGAAGTTTTCTTTTACTTTAACCATGGCTCAATTTAACGTTCAGAAGTTTGCTGCGGATCCCTCTGCTGAGTTAGCTAGTATTCCAAATGCTAAGAAACTAGAGCTTCTCGAGTTAGCTAGTCATTTGTCAATTGCAACTAAGAGTAGCATGCGGAAGAATGAAATTCGCAACCAGATTCTTGAGCGTTATATGCGTGTGGGTAAAATAGGCAATGAAGCTAGACAGTATATAACTTGTGAACCAGCAGTACTAGCCCACGAGCAGCAGTTAGAATATGAGCGCATTTCCCTTGAATGCGAGAAACTTGCGGCACAGAAATTAGAATCAGAGAGACAATTTTCATTGTTGGAGAAACAAGCCGAAGAAAAAAGGTTAGATTCTGAGAGATTAGCGGAAGCTCAAAGGTTAGAGTCAGGGAGACAAATGTCGAAACCTAAATTAGAATTTGAGATGGAGAAAGCTAAACTCCAGTTAGCTTTAGAGAGAGAGAAAGAAAAAATGGACTATAAATTGTCGTTAGCACTTAAATTTGAACAGGAAAAAGCAAAGCTTTCTAGAGAAAATAAGGAACATGAAATTTCGGTTTTGGAAGCTCAGGAGAAACCGTTTGATTTAGCAAAAACCATTAAGTTGGTTCTCACATTCACAGATTATGACCCTGAAGATTATTTTAAGACTTTTGAAGAGACTGCCTTGCATTTGGATTGGCCACGCGATCAGTGGGTTTGGCTATTAAGGCCAAAATTATCTGGGAAAGCTGCGAAAGTTTGTAGACATCTCGAAAACACTACAGATTACCAGAATGTTAAACAAGCAATCTTGGATGCTTTTTTAATCTCTGTCGAGGGATATCGTCAGACCTTTCGTAACCAAACTAAGTTCCCAACTCAAACCTATGTGGAATTCGCTTCAGAGAAAATAAGGGAGTTTAGGAAATGGGTAAATCTGCTGCAGTAAGTACTTTTGCTGAGTTAGAGAATTTGATTGTACTTGAAGAGTTTAAACGAAAGCTTCCTTTGAACATTATGATGTATTTAGAGGATAGGGAAGAAAAAGACTTGTTAAAGGCAGCTTCTCTAGCACACACTTACTCTTTAATACATAAATTCGGCAACAGTAAGAGAACCGACCAGAATGTAAAACCCTTCCCAGCTGAAAACTCTGAAACTCTGACTGATATGGCAAAAGCGTCTAATGTTCGTTGTAGTTATTGTAAGAAAGACGGTCACACAATTAAAAACTGTCCAGTTCCTAAATTTAAAACTTCCTTGCCTTTTCGGAACCCATTTAACCCTTTTTTTAACTTTAAAGGTAAAACAGGTGGTCAGATTAAACCTGTCTCCCATATCCATTCTGAAAAGCCTGCAAATCTATTTGATGATTTTACATTTGATGGAACTGTAGCTTTGAACTCTGATGGGGATAAATATAAAGTCAGGATACTTCATGACACAGGTGCTTCTTAAAGTTTGCTTTTGAGAAATGATCTCCCAAATATTGAAGCTAACGTAACTAATGAACATGTTCTCGTGAAAGACCTTTCACAAATATCTAAAGTTCCCCTTGCTAATGTTCATCTTGATTGTCCTCTAAAGAAGGGTAATGTGCTGGTAGGCCTAAGAGTATTGAATTTCCAGTAAAAGGTGCAACTTTATTATTAGCTAATGACCTTGCAAGACGTTTGGTAGTTTCCAATGTCATTGTAATGGGAAATCCTGTAGGTGAAAACATTGAACCTGATCCCGATTGCTGTGTAAATCCTTCTTGTGTTGGCACTCGTAGCCAGAAATCTAGCTCGGATGAATCTAAAGTCACCTCTGTAAATTTTGAAGTACGAAATGTTATGAGTAGAGATAACCTTATTAAAGCTCAGAAGCATGATAACACTTAAAATAAGCTTCATGACCAAGCGGTTTCTAGAAGTGAGATTAGCAAATCCCCATGTTTTTACTTTGAATCTAATTTGTTAATGAGGTTTTCCCGTTCCCCTAAGAGGTCTAGTGAAGACACCTGCAGCAAAAAGCGACAAATTGTGCTACCTCTTTTTGTTAGGAATTCTATAATTGAAATAGCTCATGATGCCTATGGAGGATATTTAGGAATTCATAAGACCTATTGTAAGATTTTGAATTGTTTCTTTTGGCCTGATATGAAAAAGGATGTAGCAGAATTTGTTCGCACTTGTCACGTATGTCAGATATCAGGAAAACCTAACCAGGTAATACCCAAGGCACCTTTACAACCGATCCTAGTCCACGATGAACCTTTTCAGTAAGATAATTATAGATAACGTTGGTCCTTTACCAAAAACCAAGAAAGATAATCAATACTTACTCACTATAATATGTCCTACGACCTGATACCCTATTGCCATCCCTCTTCGTAACCTTTCTGCTAAGAACATTGCTAATTCTTTACTGAAAGTTTTCACGAATTTCGGTATCCCAAAGGAAATACAAAGTGGTAGAGGTTCAAATCTCACCAGTGACCTTTTTGCCCAGGTACTTAAAGAACTAAATATTAAACAAACTTTGTCTGCTGCCTATCACCCAGAGTCTCAGTGTGTCCTCGAGTGTTGGCACCAAACTTTCAAGAGTATGCTTAGGAAATTTTGTGTTGAAAGTCATCTTCAGTGGGATGAGGGCATCAATTTTCTTCTATTTGCTATGAGGGAAGTTCCCCATGAGTCCCTTGGTTTTTCACCCTACGAGATGTTGTTTGGGAGGTCAGTTAGAGGACCTCTTTCAGTAATTAAAGAGGAATGGTTTATCACCCCTTCTGAGTCTAGCCAAACCATTCAACATCATATGAGTAAACTGAAAAGCACATTAATGCAGGTTAGGAAAATTGCTGAGGAGAAATTAAGGGGTCAACAGATCTTAATGAAGAGAAACTATGATAAAGTTGTAAAGTCAGAAAATTTAAACCTAATGACCTTGTGTTAGCCTACCTTCCTGTCCCTGGTTCCCCTCTTAAAGCTAAGTTTTGTGGGGCCTATCCCATCATAAAAAATGTAAACAATAATACCTACATTATCAGAACTCCAGATCGTAGAAAACTCACTCAGATCATTCATGTTAATTTACTCAAGGCTTATCACTCTAGGGAAACTGGAAATGGTTCTAGTGAGACGGCTGTTAATCTTAATTTTAGGGTAGAGACCCCAGGAAAGTACAATTCATTGGAAGACCTTATTGCTTCCTCCATGCCACAAACCAATACAGAGGTTCTAAATAACCTGGATCAATTCTTGAGCCACCTCTCTCCTTGGCAGTCGCAAGACTTAAAGAATGTAATCTCTAGCCATTCAACTCTCTTTAATGATTTTCCCAGGAAAAGTGATTTGCTGCTACATGACATCGAGCTGGTTCCTGGTAAAACACCCATTCGTCAGCAGTCCTATCGTGTGGGTCCTGAGAAGAAGAGCAAAATGAAGGAGGAAGTCGAATATCGTCTCCGGCATGGTCTAGCAAGACCGTGTAAATTCCCATGGGTTTCACTTTGCATCCTAGTTCCAAAAGAGGACGGTAACTACGGATTTTGTACAGACTATAGAAAGATTAATAATGTCACCGACTCCTACCCTTTGCCACTCATTGATGATTTAATCGATTCAGTAGGACAAGCAAAGTTTGTAACGAAGATAGACCTCTTAAAGGGCTATTATCAGGTAGGATTAACTGAACGAGCTAAGTTAATATCTGCTTCCATTACATCCTTTGGACTCTTTCAGTACCTGGTCATGCCTTTTGGTCTTACCAACGCCCCATTTACCTTTCAGCCCCTTGTAAACTTCATCATTCATGATTTGGAAGGTGTTTATTGTTACCTTGATGATAAAATCGTCATTGGACAGACTTGGGAAGAACATGTGAATAGGCTCAAGTGTTTGTTCCGTAGGTTAGAAGAGGCTGGATTAACCATAATTCTTAAAAAATCTGTCTTTTGTAAAGCTACTGCTACCTACTTGGGCCACATTGTTGGTGATGGTAATTTTTGACCAAAAACTGCCAATGTAGAAACTGTTCTGGAGTACCCTGTTCCGAACACCAGAAAGTCCTTACAAAGATTCTTTGGGTTAGCCTCATACTACAGGAGATTCTGTAAGAACTTTTCTTCAGTTGCTGCCCCTTTAACATCCCTAACCAGTCCCAAAGTTAAATTCATTTGGATTGAAGAATGTCAAGCCTCTTTTGAAGCCTTAAAGCTGTTTTTGATAAACAACCCTGTTCTTAAATCCCCATATTTTAACAAGACTTTTATCCTTCAAATCGATGCTAGTTATGCGGGAGCTGGAGGGGTGTTACTCCAAGAGTCAGACGGTATACTTCACCCAGTCAGCTACACCTCCACCAAGTTCAAGTATCACCAGAAGTCCTACAGCACCATTGAGAAGGAAGCACTTAGGTTGGTACTCGGCCTGCAAAAATATGAATGTTACTTACTAGGTGCTACTGAGGTACTAGTCTTCACCGACCACAACCCCTTGACCTTCCTCCACAAGATGAAGTCCCACAACCGTCTACTACGCTGGTCCATCTATCTTCAGAAGTTCCCTCTGCAGATCCGCCACATCAGAGGAACCGAGAACATCATGGCAGATGCCTTATCGCGACTGCCTCCTTAACATGATACCTCCTTCACCAGTCTACAGTATCGTCCGTCTTCGCCTCATTGGCCTCTTTTTCTACGAGCCACTCTGTTGGGCTCATCTTCTAAGGGGGAGGTGTCACCCATCTGCCAGATTGGCATCTTAATTTTGTATATAACTCTAATTTTCATTTTTTGTGGAAATGTACAGCTCATTCCTGTACCTGTTTTTAAGATCCCTTGTTGTGTCTTTAGTGATCCTGTTTTCAGAGTGCTTTTGTTTTCCCCGTCTTCTTTAAGTTTTCTTCGGATCACCTATTTCATGCATAGTTAGTCTCACCAGGTCCTCTACTGTGATAAGTGAACCTTAGTGAAACTGATAACGTAACTTATATTTAAAATTTAGTATATTAAGGTTTATTGATTTTCGTATTTGTGCAGTGCAGGATTGTTTGAGTGTTTCCTGGTTTATGCGGTAAGAAAGGGATTAACGTAATTATGTAAACTGTTTCAATATTAAATATTCAAGTGTTAATTTTTGTTCTGTTATAAAATTAAACCTTTCCTTACTTACTTTATGTGACCTATGGAAGAACTTTTTATTCTCTGAACCTTGTTCATAAAGCCGTCACACATCAAAGATGAAGAACCGTAACGAGCTTACTTGACACCTAAAACGGAACTGCTGGCGCTGATCGCAGTGATGAAGACGTCTTTAATTTATGTAAATCTACCACACAATGATATTACATTGTAGTTTGATTTTAATCCTTTAACTTTTGTGAATAATTTGAAAGATAACAATCAACGATTAACTAGGTGGTCATTATGTTTGCAATTGTATTTTATTGATATAAAGTATATATCAGATAAAGATAACAAACATGTAATGATAACTAGGTTGCATATTATTTACCTCAGGTTAAATTAATGTATTCAAAACTAGGATAAATAATCTAAAAATAACCTGGTCTAATGTAGAGTAAATACCGTAATTTATTGATGATTTCATTCATATTTTTTATTGTTTTCCTCTATGCATTGAAGAGGTGATAGACAGCACATAAAATGCAAATTACTTAAGCCTTTTTTTTTTAATTAAGGTAATATATGTTAATATACATTATTTCAAAGAATTATCTTTTTATTTGACGTATGTTTGGTACGTAGTCTTACATAGTCTACTTAAGAGTGTTGTAGGATTTGTGCGAAATATAAATAAGGACTTGGGTAATGCCCTTTTATATTCGATGATGTATTATGTCATGTTTGAGAGAGAATGCTCAGTGATATATGCTTTGGACGATTCTCTAACACGTACTTTAGAAATGTAGCAAAGGCCTGGTGACAGGA
>NC_090729.1:59481259-59493759 GCF_036898095.1 Palaemon carinicauda | reverse complement strand
TATTACAAGGAAATTAAAACTCAACATAAAATCAATTTGCAGTCAAATCAAGACAAATTGTTCAATTATACAATATATGAAAGAATGAAAAGCTTACTCTCTTCTCTCTCTCTCTCTCTCTCTCTCTCTCTCTCTCTCTCTCTCTCTCTCTCATTATTCGTATATATATATATATATATATATATATACATATATATATACTATATATATATGTATATGCGTGTGTATATATATATATATATATATATAGATAAATATATATTTCGATATATATTAAAAATATATATTTCAATATATATATATATATATATATTCTATGTATATATATATATACTATATATATACATACATACATACTCATACATACATATATATATATTATATATATAACATACCCTGTATGTCCACACAAAAGTTTGATTGTTTATGAAATATATGTTTGGTAGTGCAAAGCAATATTTTAGTCTTAATTATTATTATTCAGAGGACATTGACTAACCAACTACTAAAACAACCTGTGATACTACTTCCTAATGATAACTATCGAATGTATGCAAGGCTTCTAATGGTCACCGCATGTTGGAAGTTCCCAATGTCCGTTTCCCTGAATAAGATCTAATCATATGAGGGAGAGTCGTAAGTAGCATTTTGAAGAGTGTAATTTATGTTTCACTTCGTCCAGCCCAATTCCTGTGGAAAAGTGAGTAATTTTATTGCGGAAAAAATAAATAATAATAAAAATGCAAAGGCATAATTTTCAATAACGAACACATGTTTTTTTTTCTTTTTTTTTTTTTTTTTTTTTTACATCAAAACCGAACCATTGAAAATTAATATATTGAAAATAAACTGGTTTCCAGACTTTTATTAAAGATTTACTCCAATATTTCATATGTTAATGTGGTAGTCATCATTTGTTTATTCAAAATACCATGTACAGCTGATATAACAAGAGGGAAGCTACGATACTTTATCTATTACATTTACTAACATTCGTTTTTATCTTTAATCACTGCACAGTTATTAGTAGAACGTTATGGATAATTTTTTACATTTAGTATTTATGTAAACTGACGAGCAATTTTGCGTTTATAAATCAACACCTTTGTTTTGGAAACTAAAAACACTGGTTTCTCTATTAACTGATGTGAAATCACTAAAGATACAGAATGATGAATATATTTTTCATATATGGTATATGGGCGTTTCTCAATATACTAAAATCATCAATCTATTCATATTGTAGTTTCCAATATTTTCTATAAAGTAGTCTTTACGAATATTTGTGGAAGTTCTTGTATCAATGGTAAAAGTTTTGTTCAAATCAGGGTAGGGCCAATAACAAAATTGATGTTTTATTTACTTTACCTGATTTCTTTTATTTCGGAAATGAATGAAAAGAAATAAGTAGGATGCCTAATTGAAATTACAGTGTATCATATTTAAACAAAGAAAAAATCCCTGGTTAATAACATTTCCTCTTAAAAACAAAAAGAAACTCTATGTTGAATATTTCTCATTGTCGTGGTAAATCTCTCTATAAAAGAAAAAAAAAATAGTTGTTTGATTTTATTATCAGCCTAGAATATTGTCCTACGACTATCTTCCATTACCAATAAGACAACCTTGTGAAGGTACCTTGATTTAAAAATAAGATCTCAGCGAGCAGGAGACAAACAATAAGACCCTAATAACTGATTGTTTTCCGTTCCTGACAATGAAAAAAGCTATGTCAATCAGAAGAGAGAGAGGAGAGGAGAGAGAGAGGAGAGAGAGAGAGAGAGAGAGAGAGAGAGAGACCAGTTCAAGGGACAATGGAAAGTTCTCGTCAGTAAAAGCAATTTTTTTCGTGGATTTATTTAATATACGTTCCTACGTAGCGAAAGAGTCGTTTTTTCCTTAAATGTTTATACTGTATGGAGGAGTCTTAAAACTAAATTACTTACAGTACATGAAGGTAAACTAAATTCCCTAATGGGGTCGGATAATTAAAGATCCAAACGAAGCTTTACTTACATTTTTTTCCCCAGGACTACATGTATGAAGACTTTTTAAAGATTGGTGCAGTGGGCCTATATTTACATCGGATTGAACCAGGGATTGTATACTATAGGCAAAATAAATAATCTAAGTCATATCACAAAAAAGATAGCAGAAATTGTGCACATTTTTTGATTGAATAGGAAAAGCATGTTTGTTTTCAGTAAATCCTTGAACAAACATTGCTTCCCTTAAGGGTAATTTTCATCGTCCGTTTGATTCTCTCTCTCTCTCTCTCTCTCTCTCTCTCTCTCTCTCTCTCTCTCTCTCTCTCAAAAGCAAAAGTAAAAAGAATTGAAGAGAGCAGTGATATCTATATTGAAAAGAGAGGAGGTTTCTGCTGAAAAGTATAATGGTAAGTTGTTCTTTGGAGGATTTACGCTGGGTTTGTCATTGTTTGAAAAAAAAAAAGCAATAAAAAAAATATGTGAACAACGTCCTCTTGTTTGTCTTTTGCTCGCTTATATCTGTATTTACTGAGCCATGGTGGAGCATCTTTTCAAGCTGAGGTGCCATCTTTTCAAAAAATTTCCCTATCGGGATGGAAGCCAGTCTCAGAATGGTGATAGACGTCTGATAAGAAAAAAAAAATAATATTCCTGCGTCCGTTTTTAATTGAATAGTGATTTCCCATTAAAATAAAATATTCTTCTTCAAGTTTATTTTTGTTTCGTATGATGAATTGTTACACTGGTTTACCAAGAAATTGAGGCAAGCACAAAAATACCCGATTTTACCTTATTTGGGGGTGCTGAATTCCAATTTGAAATCCGTTTTTACTCATCACCTCTAGTTTCTTTTAGATATGCATAGTGTGCATTTTGTGGATATACGGTACATAAAGGCGTATATGCATTCAGGGTTAATTCTAATATTGTGAGACTTATGGCTTATTTTTTAGTTAGTATGCACTAAATGTAAGTGATTGCATTACATTATATATATAATTATATATCAAGACGGATTTTGGCAGTTAGGGCAGCAGGTTTCAATCCACACTCAGTAGTGCTCTGGCAGTCATTGGAAGAGGTTGTCTCGCAGGTGGCGCAGGAGGTTGGTGTCCCTCAACTATCGAGTTACACATCTTTTGGGTAGCTAAATATTAGTATTACATTTTCCAATGCACATTTTATTGCCTTGCATATGATTTGGTTTTATTTTGTTATATTTTCAGATTCTCCAATGGCTTCAAGCACGTCAAAACATCGAG
This sequence comes from Palaemon carinicauda, assembly GCF_036898095.1. NCBI lineage: Eukaryota > Metazoa > Arthropoda > Malacostraca > Decapoda > Palaemonidae > Palaemon > Palaemon carinicauda. The sequence continues at coordinate 59,490,509 of NC_090729.1, read as the reverse complement.
GATGCCTCAACAAGGCCATTTCTTTCTGCTACGTGTGTGGGGAATTCACAACAGTTGCAGAGCGTCGAACCATCACTTCCCTCCTCAGAACCGCCTACTTTCACTATTTTGACTGTAAAGTTGGTGATCAGGACAAGTGTTGGGCTCCACACATCTGTTGTAAACCCTGCTACAATGGACTAACAGCATGGTTTAATGGCAAGAAAGCGGCTTTCAACTTTGCAGTCCCGATGGTTTGGAGAGAACCATGAAGCCACACAGATGATTGTTATTTTTGTTCAACTAATATAACTGGTTTCAATGCATTATCTAGGAAAAATATCAAATATCCCAACCTTCCATCTGCTATGAGACCCGTTCCCCCTTCAGATGTTCTTCCTGTAACCACACCTCCAGTAAATAAGGATCTTCTTTCCTCATCAGATGAAGAAATGCCTTCAAGGGAGGATTCTGCCGAGTCAATATCTTTGGAAGATATTGAGTCTACATATTCAGGAACAAGTGGCAACGAGCCACACTGGATCACGCAAGAAGACCTAAATGATCTTTCTCGTGATTAGTATCTGTCAAAACAGCAGTCAGAATTCTTGGCTTCTCGGCTTAAACAGTGGAACCTTGTCCAGGAAGATGTAAGGATCACCAGTTTTAGGAATCGGAACAATGACCATACTCCCTTTTTCGACATGGAAAACAAGTTGTCCTACTGCTCAAACATACCTGGCTTGTTCACGTCCCTTGGTTTGCCACGTAATCCTTCAGACTAGTGTCTTTTCATAGACTCTTCCAAGCGAAGTCTCAAGGCTGTGCTTCTGCACAACGGGAATAAATATTCCAGCATTCCCATTGCACACTCTGCCCATCTAAAGGAATCCTATGGCAATATGGAGCTTCTTTTAAAAGCTATTAAGTTCAGTGAGTACCAATGGAGTCTGTGTGGGGACCTCAAGGTCATTGGTCTCCTTATGGGTATGCAAGCGGGCTTCACAAAGTACTGTTGTTTTCTCTGTCTCTGGGATAGTCGAGCTGTATCCCAGCATTACAAGCAGAAAGACTAAGGGTCTAGAAGCACTTATGTTCCTGGCGAACACAGCGTCAAGGGGAATCCTCTGGTGGACATGAATAAGGTGCTTCTTCCTCCTTTTCACATCAAGCTTGGTTTGATGAAGAATTTCGTGAAGGCGTTGGACAAAAATGGTGCTGCCTTCCAACACTTGTCTATTGTGTTCCCAGGTGTTAGTGCTGCTAAGCTCAAAGGGGGCATCTTTCTCGGACCTCAGATCCGAGAAGTACTGAAGGATACTGATTTTGAGGAGCTTCTTAACTTAAAGGAACAGAGAGCATGGGGAGCATTCAAGTCAGCCTGTAGTGGCTTCCGTGGTAACACACGCGTACCAGATTACCAAGCCTGCATTGAAAAGTTGCTAAAGTCTTACGAGGATATGGGGTGCCGAATGTCACTCAAGATTCATATTCTCCATTCCCACCTCAACTTCTTCCCGCCAAACCTTGGAGCAGTGAGTGATGAGCATGGAGAAAGATTCCACCAAGACATTACGAAGATGGAGAGCAACTATCAAGGCAAATGGAACCCCGGCATGGTGGGAGACTTCTGCTGGATGCTCTTGCGTGACATCCCGGAGGCAAAATACACCAGATCTTCTAAGAAAACACACTTTTGATCGTCTGTGGTACTATGAATTGTGTCATCCAAGTATATTGATTCAATCAGTGTTCTTTATCTATCCATTTTTATCTGTTATAAGCTGCTGCAACTCTTGAAATGTGCACATATAATCCCTGTTTATACTAAAATGAGACTATTTAAAAGCCAGAAAACTAGAGGTGATATAGCAAAACTATTTATAAATTTTGAATTCAGCACACCTAAATTAGCAAAAAAATACCTATTCCCATTCTTGCCTCAGACCATTTTTTTTTATCTTTTTTTATGGAAACCACTGTTATTAACCTTTTCTTCTATGATGCACAATAATTTAAATCCCTGAACCTGATAGTTTCCCTCATAAAATGTCATCCAATGTGCATTTTCTTGCTATTACCCTGCTCACTAATATAAGAAATTACATATATATTTTCCAATAATAATTTATCACATTACTTGAGAATATGAAGAAAAAAAAATGATGATAAAAAGTACTTGCTGATACACGTACATTTGCTGAAATATTCATTTACCTATGTGTGTATTTAACTGTTCCACGTTGGTTATTAAACTAGGGATTTTTTTTCTTTACACGACAAATGCATTTATTTATAAATGCCTAATTTTTCTCTATTTTACATAAATGCTAAAGGTAAAATTCTGTCATCCATGACGGCCTACTAAGCACTACTCGGTAATTGGAAATAGAACAAAGTGCACTATTCATCAGGAAAAGTGATAAAGGGAGAGTATCCAAGTTTGCCGCTTGTTGCTTCAACTCTGCAGGACATTTTGAATCGAAAAGTGATACCTTTAAAAGCAGATATTGGATTTTTGCATAATTCCTTATTAAAAGTTGGTAATTTACATACTATTCAATACTCGTTGTTAATTATTCAGCTTTGGTTCATCTGGAACTCTGTTATCGCACGATATAAAATAACGCTACTCGTAACTTAAAGTCGTGAATGTGCTTGACAATATTCTTTTACGAATTTTATTTTTGCTACTATGTCATTCTGGTGTAGAGGCCAAAAGAGATATTTGTAAACTAACCAATTCTTTAGTATTTACACTTTAGCAAGTTCTTTTATGCACAATTGCTCATATAAACAGGATTTAAAACCTTGCCTAGAAACCAAGGATCAGACATATATATAAAGTATATATATATATATATATATATACACGCATATATATATATATATATATATGTATATATATACACACGCATATATATATATATATACACCCACACACACACGCACACACACACACACACATATATATATATATATATATATGCGTGTGTGTATGTGTGGGTTTGTGTGTGTGTGCATGTGTGAATGTGTGTATATATAATATGTGTTTGTGTGCATACGTGTGTCTATATCCATGGTTGATGCTCAGCACACGAATCGATACTGCTATAAAACCTTGTTGGAACTAGATGAAATTCTTCGTGAGGGAAGACTTAGAGTAGCAAGAAAGAAGAGAGAGAGTTGGTGGAACGGTAACTGAGCATTTTACATATTAATGTGAAGCAAAAGCATTATTTTACCGTCTGTTTATATGTGCTCACTTATTTCAGACGCATGGCATAGGCTTATAGTTTGTACTGAACATGTAGTTTGGTATGTTGACTAAAGGTTTATAATCATAAAACTACATAGCATTATTATTATTATTATTATTATTATTATTATTATTATTATTATTATTGTAAAGATAATAATAATAATAATAATAATAATAATAATAATAATACTAATAATAATAATCATTATTATTATCATTATTATTATCATCATTATTATTATTATTATATTATTATTATTATCATTACAAGCTAGGCTATAATCCTAGTTGGATAAGAAAGATGCTATAAGCCCAAGGCCTACAACAGGGAAAAGTAGCAGAGTGAGGAAAGGAAACAAGGAATCAAATAAGCTAAAAAAGAAGTATAAACAATAAAAATAAAATATTTCGGGAAAAAAAACCTTAAATTAGATCCTTCACATAACTATAAAAACTTAAAACGATAAAACATTAGGAAGAGAAAAAAGATAGAACAGCATAGCCGACTGTATACCAAGCAAAAGAACTAATCCAAGACAGAAGACCAAGGTACAGAGGCTATTGCACTATCCAATACCAGAAAACAATGGTTTGGTTTTGGAGTGTCCTTCTCCCAGAAGAGCTGATTACTTTAACTAAAGAGTCTTCTACAATTGCCAAGAGGAGAGTAGCAATGGACAATTACGCTGGAGTTGCTAACCCCTTGAGCGAAGAAGAATTGATTCATAATCTCAGTGTTGTCAGGTGTTTGAGTACAGAGGAGAATGTGGTAAGAATAGGCTAGATTATTCATTGTATGTGTAGGCAAAAGAGAAGAGAACTGTAACCAGAGAGAGGGTTGCAATGTCGTACTGTCTGGCCAGTCAAAAGACTGAATAACTCTCTACCGGTAGTATCTTAACGGGTGGCTGGTGCCTGTCCAACCTACTACCTATAACTGCAGTTAAAGAGAAATTAACACATCTTCTCATTATGGATATTTGCTGTTCACTTAGATCAGAGCCTCTATACAAATTTTTGAGAATGTGCTCTGAAAGTAAATTATGATCCACATTTCAAATTTGCTTCTGGCTTTTGAATGTTGTTAGCCCTAGCCTTTCTCCTCTTGGACAAAGTTGTTGAATCATTTGAAATATTATTACATTCAAATATATATCCTTTGATATTGAATTGTTTTATGAGATGTTTTAGATCTATGAGAAAAACAAAATAAAAAAGAATAAAAACATGAATTTATATGTCAAAATTGTAGAATTAATATTAGGAAGTTCAATTAGTTTCTTAATTAGGCTTAATTAGTGACCATCTTGAAAAAAAATAGATTCCTGAATGACAAGCACTGTGTTACTAAGTAAAATCTTTGATTTTATGACAAGGATCCCGCTGATATTGTCCGGTAAAGACTGAACTATTACATGGTAATGGTATATCTCTTAATATAAAAAAGAGGCATGTGAAATAGTTTTATTCATTCTTCTATTGCGTCCTAAGACTGGCTGAAATCCTCGATAAGATGGTATTGGAAGACAGGGCACCTCAGTTTGAAAACATGTCCCCCGTGGCTAAGCACAAACAGATCGCAGAGCGCAGGAGACAAACAAGAGGACGTTGTTCACAGATTTTTTTTTCCTTTTCAAACAATGACCAACCCTTCTTAAATCCTCCAGAGCACCTTGTTTGAATTCTTAAAGACAGAGAGTCATGGCAGGTTGTGCTTTCGACATGTCATTATCCTTTTCAATAAAAAGTTCCTCTCCTTTTTTTTTTTTTTTTTTTAACATTGGCATCCCTCTGGAAGACTCCTCATACTAGTGTACCCTAGCCGTCAAAAATAACAGATGAATTTTCAGAATTACATGCACATCCGGGCTCACACACAGACTTCCCACCCCATCCTCCTTTCTTAACTACAACCCGCTGTTTTGGCAGTTTATGGGAGAGTGTGGTTTCCAAATATACCTCCCGGGGTACTATAAAAAGACCATAAAAAGACAAGAGTGGAAGGATATGTCTGAGGTCTTCGTTCTGCAGTGGACTAGCATTGGAGGATAATGATCATGATAATGGCATACATACATACTTGCAGCGAGCCTTTTTATGTTTAAGAGGCTCTCATGAGTTTCTCTTTTTAATTTTCTCTATGTAATATCAATGTTAACGTTGCTACTGATATTTCTTATTCTGTACTTTTCAATAAATCCTCGGTTCCCTTATTTCCTTTCCTCACTGGGCTATTTTTCTCTATTGGAGCTCTTGGTTTTATGACATCTTGCTTCTCCTACTATGGTTTTAGCTTAGATAATAATAATAATAATAATAATAATAATAATAAAAATAATAATAATAATAATAATAATAATCTAGGCTTAAAAATAAATGCATGTAGATGGCTGGAATATGCCCGTCTCCCTTTCCTTCTCATAAACACAGATCCAAAGACAACTATGCTAACATGCATTCCACCCACCTAAAACACAAATTCTATGCATATATTCCTTTCAGGTACCGCTAATTTCCCCGAGACCTCTTCTGTAAGAATGGTTTATCTTGAACGTCTTATTTCTCGTTGATTTCTCTGGCTGCAGACGGTAAAAGAATTTCAGAGCTTATTCTCGGACTTGTCCTAATCTTTTCCCTATGATGTTTTTCGACGATCTGTCTTATACACTACATCTTGATATTTTTCGGACTGACGACGACGACTCGAGATATTTTCTTTTCACTTTGTTTTGCGCCGGGAATTCAACGAGGTTTGAGCCTTCTAGGTTTCTCTCTTGAGTTGAGATACTATATATCATGATTTCTTTACATTTCACTTGCTTCTACGTGTGCTGCGTTATTGGTTGTTTAAAATCATCTCATATCCGTTACGTTCATTACGAGTTCTTTTATTCAATCCTCGCAAATAGCTTTTTTCTTTATCAGCATTTTCTTCTCACTCTGAATACCCTTTGTTCGGGTGAGAAAAGAGCCCAAGAAATAAACGTGATAAAAAAAGGCTTCCATTTTGTAGGCGATGCTGTCTGTGTTTTCAAAGAAACGTAAAAATATCAGAAAAAATAGATAGCCGAGACAACTTATCTGAGTATGACGGACAAAGAGCGAGAGCATTTGCCATAGGATTTTCCTTTTTTTTCCTTAATGTTTTTGATATGTAATATTTCTTTTATTTTAAAGAAGTTACTGTCATGACAATCCTTCATTTCTTAATCAATCGACAGACTATTTGCTGGATCTTTTAAAAATCTCGTCACTACTTCATATTATCATTATCATTATTATTACTTGCTAAGCTGTAGCCCAAGTTGGAAAAGCACGATGCTCTAAGCTCAGTGGCTCCAATCGGGAAAATAGCAGAGTAAGGACAGGAAACAACGAAAAATACAATATTCTAAGAACAGTAGCAACAATAGAATAGATATGTCTTATATAAACTATAAAAACTAACAAGACAAGAGGAAGAGAAATAAGATAAAATAGTCTTTTCGAATGTACCCTCAAGTTAGAGAACTCTACCCCAAGGCTGTGGAAGACCATGGTACAGAGGCTATGGCCTCACTCAAGACTACAGATTAATTGTTTGATTTTGGAGTGTTCTTCTCCTATAAGAGCTACTTACCATAGCTAAAGAGAATCTGCTACCCTTACCAAGAGGAAAGTGGCCACTGAACAATTACAGGGTAGTAACCCCTTAGGTGAAGAAGAATTGTTTGGTAATCTCAGTGTTGTCAGATGTACAAGGGCAGAGGAGAATATATAAAGCATATGTCAGACTATTTAGTGTGAGTATGTGTGTGAGTGTGTATGTGTGTGAGTGGCCAGTCAAAGGACCCCATAACTCTCTAGTAGTATCTCAACGGTTGGCTGGTGTCCATGGTTACCTACTTCCTTTAAATAACTAGTAATGTGAATGCCTGAAACTGTACATAATTCCCATCATTGTCCTTCATATTAAAATTATTCATGTGCCTTATGGAAGTGAAATGTTTGCGTACCTATGTTTCTATCTTACCAGTAAGGAGGATAAATTTTCATTTATTTTTATTTTTTGTTTTTTACCAAATCCTGAGAGAGAGAGAGAGAGAGAGAGAGAGAGAGAGAGAGAGAGAGAGAGAGAGAGAGAGAGAGATAGAGAGGGGTTGTTAATGTTATGATTGTTTGTAGTGGGAAAGACTGTTGGAATGATTGACTGTTAGTTCAGTTTTTAGCTAGGCTAGGACAGTGGTAAATGTTTCAGAGCGAATGCTTTTTTTGAATGACTGCGACTTGAGGCAGTTGTGTGTGTGTGGACGCTGGATTTATATATTCATTTGATTTCGACCAGCGTTGGAAGTGATTATTTATTTTTGAGTAAGAACAGTTTTGCTTATATTTGCTTTTCGTGATTGTGAATGATAGGAACAATTTATGTTTATTTTATTATAATGGGATACTTTAGTTAGCTAGGAGTGTTTGTAGGTTTTTTTTTTTCAGGCCGTGATTCCTCCTTGGAGTTACCTATTTCTTTGGAGATCACAATGGTTTTGATTGAAGATAGTGTTTATGGCCTGGATTGTTTTAAAGGATTTCCATTTGACTGCTCTTCGAAACGAAAGACCTATAGATGACCGGACTTTGAATTTGTTCTGGATCTGTTTACTACAGCTGATGATGCTCATAATGATAAAGACGACTTATTGGAATGGAGATTTGAATACACTAATGTCAAGTTAATAGGAAAAAATTAATTGTGCATTCAGTCGAATTGACTGAGAGTCGGTGTTGCCATAGTGTGGCGTTGCAACCGAGTTGTGGTATTGGGCTTTAAAGGACTGTTAGCCCTTGTTTGGACAAAGGTGTCCACACACATATATTATATGTTAAAGTGTTTTTGTTTGTTGATTTTTGTTAGTGTTAAGCTTTTGTGATTTATTTGGAGATTTTATTGAATGCAGTTTATGTTAGTATTAAGTGATTACTATAGTTTTAAGGTCAATGAGCATAGTAGTAGGGATTTATACGAGTTTTTTCAAGGAGTATGAGAGGTATTATCAGGATAAGTATGGTGATAGTAAGAGAGTTTGGGCTAGGGAGTTAGGAGAATATTTGACTGGGTATTTGTTGACGATGTATGGTGTGATAATGAGTTTGGGGGATGTTGAATATGATAATGTGAAAGGTGGGATAATTGAGCATGTAAAACATATGAAAGAGAGTGTCAAGTATAGGCAAAAAAATTATTTTGATGAGTCTCAAATGAATGTGGGTGAGGCTATTTCTATGTATGTATGTCGGTTAGAAACGTTAGCAAGGAAGAAGTATGGGGATGAAGGTATAAATGAGAATAAGGAGTTAATAAGGAAGTTTTTGGCGACAGTACCTGAGAATGTGCGTTAATTTATCAATTTGAAAATTAGGTGGATGCAAGAGAGATTGACATGGGATGATATACTAGAGATAGTTGAGGAATCTGAGTTAGATAGGTGCATGAAGGAAAGTAAATCTGTGAGTGTAAAAACTGGAATGGATGAAACTGTGATAGAATTTGGTAGGTATAAGGATGCAATTTTGAGAGGGCCAATGAGGATAGCTGATCAGATAATATATAGGAGTGTTAGGGCAAGTGACGGAGGAACTGTGCAAGCAAATGGTGGATTTAGGCAGGTAATTGGTGCAATAGGGATAGGAGTGTGAGTGCTCAACAAGGTATGTCAGATACTCGTGTCCGTGGTGAAAAGTGATATAGGTGTGGAGAGGAAGGTCATAAGAAGAATGAATGTAGATGGGCTCTAGGTGCTTGTTTTGGGTGTGGGAAGGTAGGGCATAGAATTAGCGAGTGCAAGAAAGAGAAAGGGGTAAAATGTTATTGGTGTGGTATGACTGGGCACATAGCGAGCGGATGTCGTAGTAATCGTATGGATGTGATTTGTGGTAATTGTGGTAATGATGGTCATTATGCTAGAATGTGCAAGGAGCTGTGGGGTAAGTGTACTGAATGTGGTGCAGATGGTCATGTAGCTAGAGTATGTA
>NC_090729.1:59460480-59467980 GCF_036898095.1 Palaemon carinicauda | reverse complement strand
TCAAGTTGTATATTTGGCCAAAATGACATCAGTGTCTTTTATGTCTAACCTTTGATGCATACAAATATGTGAAGGATGCATTCTAGGTAGATAAAAACTCTGGCACGTATAGATACAATTGTCTGGTGAAGGTGGACGCACTACATTCTAATAGACATTTATTTCTAATAAATGACTACAAGAGATGGTTCGCAAAACGAATGTAGTCTGACAATGGGATTATACCTGAAACGAGTACAGGAATCGTATATCTTTCTTGAAGGAATGAAGTCAAGAAATGCCACTCTTAGATTGAAGAGAAGATAAAAGATAATCGCTCCTCATAATTCCTGTACTGGTTACCATTAACTGCACTATGTACTTCGTACACCGGCACTAGTGCTATCTGTATAATTCCACACCTGGGATTTTGAAACAGATCTAGTGTTACCATGGTAACACTTAAATAAAAGAAGACATACTTAAAAAAGATGACTTCCTCTCCCCTTAACTAACAGTCCCAGTCAATTATCTGTTCATCGTAGAATAAACGGCAGAGTAAATAAGTTACCTGACGTCACCACATATTGCTTCAGGTCATGGACTAGCATAGCATAGTGTTTGTAGAACACCCTGGATGATTCTTATCCAGTGCATGTCCGAGGACAAGTGAGGACCCAAACCAAAAATAGTTTATCACAGAAATTAAGGGGCAGGTTTTAATACACTACCTGCCGCCACTACAAAGTGTTTCAGTTCATGCACTTGTTTTGCATAGTGTTTGTAAAACACTTTGGATGATTTCCATCCAGTGTATGAACGAAGACGCTCAAAGTACATGTACTGAAAGAAGTTCTGAGATGAAGCAATCTTTCTCGGATCATGACCTGCGGGAGTACTGTCCGGATCCGCTCTACAAATAAAGTAGGTGAGCTTCGCCCTTAGTTGATTTAGAGATAAATTTGATCCCGAAGTTTCTCCTTTAAAGAGCTGTCCTCCCCTGAAGTCTGAAGTTCTACGAAGATAGACCTTTAGACACTCTACAGGACATAGAGAGACATCTTCCTTCAGAGGACAGATTCTCCAGGGACCCCACCTCTTAGTGGGTAGCTCGTTTTTAGTGAGAAATGATGGATCAGGAAAGAGATTCAGTTCTCCCACTTCCGTGAACTGAATGTGACCCTCATCTCTCGATAGAGCCACTATTTCACTAACTCTAGCCCCAGAGGCTATTGCGAACAGGAAAATAACCTTTTGGGTTAGATCCTTAAGAGAACAATCTTCATTGTTCACCGAGGAGGCATAATGTAAGACCTTGTCCAAAGACCAAGAGATGGGCTTTGGTGGTGCTGCAGGCCTGAGTCTAGCACATGCTTTCGGAATCTTGTTAAATATTTAATTTGCCAGATCCACTTGGAAGGCATATAGGAGAGGTCTAGTCAAGGCCGATTTGCACGTATTTATCGTATTGGCTGCCAACCCCTGACTATGAAGGTAGACAAAGAAGGACAGACAGAAGTTCATAGAAATTTCTTTCGGTCCTTTTGTTTTAACAAACTCCACCCACTTCTTCCAGGAAGACTCATATGGTCTTCTAGTAGACTTAGCCTTGTATTCTTCTAAGAATTCTATATTGCCCTCTGAGATCCCAAACCTCTTTCTAAGCGCTAGGGCAAGAAATTCATGAAATGAGGGGTTTGGATTCTCCGTGATAAACCTAAGGCAGTTTATTTTTGAATCTTCAGAAATATAGCTAGGATCGGAACTAGGACCGGCCTCATCTAGTCTATCAGCCTCATTAGAGGATCCTCGTAAGGGGCTATTTAACGAGGTACTTTCTTGAAGATGCTCGTGATGAAAAGATCGAGCTGCAGTTCCGGGACTTGTTCCCATCTGGGATGGAATATGTCTGCGTCCATGGACCATTCCAGCTCTATCTCCTTGGATTGAGATAGAGTATCCACCGTCACATCGTAGATCAGTTGTAAGTGAACTGCTATTAGGTGCCATTCCTTTAAGAAAGGGATGGGTAACTTCACCAGAACTGTACGAGCTGTTCGATTGTGAAGTCATATTTGATCTCTTCAAGCATTTGATGCGTGTTTTCTCCAGACTCTTAACGCATCCTTCCGATGTGCTCATTGCACAAGGTCTGTCAGAATTGCGAACCAGGGAAAGTTTAGCGTTTTCCCTTGTTAGCGTTTCGGGAATCTGATCGATCAGCTGAGTCTCTTGATGGACCTTGTGAGCTCCTTTTAAATTCCCAAGAGGAAATTGAGTTGATGTGACTGAAAGCTTCGATGGTTTCTTAGCTATCGAAACCATAGATCTGGAGAAAGTCGAGACTTCTAGAGGCAAATTGTGCATCTGCGATGTCCCGGGAACCGGGTCATCTATATGAAGATACTTAGGACTGTGAGTCTGATACGTATCTATTCTAGGATGAATATTAGTCTTTGTGACATGAATCCTAGATAGGAGGAAGGGGGTTGGTTGGCTGGAAGGTTCCCGGGGACACCTTTCAGGTCTGGTAACACTACGAACACCCTTAATTTGGAACAAGGTCCATATGTTCAGAAGGAATAACATTCGGAACTTGTAGTTTACTAAAAACTTGTTGAGTGGCGACAGGTTCAGAATGACTCGGAGATTTCTCGAGTCCTTCTCGTGAACAGAAAATGGCCTTCCCTGGAACTCGACAAGCCATAGCTTTCTTACTACCTGTTTGCTCTATAGCTCTCAGGTATACTCCTCCAGGAGGGTTTTGAACTGTAGGAGAAGGTAAGAAGACGAAAGTAGGGAAATTTTTGTTTCCCACCAATGGCTCATTTCGAATAGGCTCTGGACCAAAGGATCGAAGGTCCTGCGATCCTGAGGGAAAGTTTCTCCTAGCCGAAACGTCTTTATGGTTTGAATAATCAGCAGGTTTAGACTTTTGACCATTTGCTTGTAGCATTGTGGTCACTGGAATATTTCCAGCATTTTCGATCTTCTTTTTAGGTTGGGGAGCCCCAACCACAGAAGATTTTCTCTTTGAGGGAATGCCCCATTTCCGGAGAAGACTTATGTTCTCCATGGTGGCATTCTTAATTACTTCCTTAATGACCTCTTGTGGGAAGAAGTCTTTACCCCAGATTGTGGAAGATATTAGCTTCCTTGTTTCATGTTTCACTGTTGCAGCAGCAAACACAAACTCTCTACATGCTCTCCTAGCCTTCACAAAGGCGTAAAGGTCCTTTACCAAGGTAGCCATATGCATTTTGGCTATGACCATGAGCATGTCTTGGGTGTTTTCATAGGTTGAATACAACTCTATGTAGTTTTGTAGAGAAAGGGATGTCGCAAGTCTATCTTTGACTCGAGTTCATTAAACAAGAGCAAATCGGACAAATTAGGGAGACATACATTGAATTGTTGACTTGCAACATCCTTGTCTAATTTTCCTACCGAAAATGTCAAATGGACTTCCTTCCAATCCTTTTCCTGACTGGGAAAGGCTGGTGACAAAGGCTTGCACTCATCGAGTGTAGGACATGGTTCACCCGCCTCTACAGCTTTGGTAACCAAAGTAAATGCCTTCCCCATAAAGGGGAAAGCGAGTGAAGTGGGAGCAAGGAAGGAAGGGTGTCTGTTATTCAGTGAGAATACCTTCGTCTCTGAATAACCCGCCCTCTTCAGATTACCTGAAAGGGTAGTCTGTGCCTTACCATGGTCAAGAATTATGACCTCCTTTTGTTCCATTCTTTTTCCTGACTTTGGTTCATACACTAGTCGAACCCAACAATTAGGGAAAGCATCAAAGCTTGGCCAAAATTGAATTTTGTCCAAATCGACATCTACTCCGCAAACCTCCAGGGATTGGTTATGGAGCATGTAGGAAGGTCTTGATTCATGGGTCGTTTGACTGACCTGTGGGAAGCAACAAGAGAAGCTTTACAAGGTTCTATCTTGTGTTTTACTTCCTGCTTTTTGTTTTGTTTACCAAAGCTCTCTATCTGATTCTTCAGTTGGATACATAATTGTACCACATTATCCAATAGAGGGGTAGAAGACGAAGATGTTGACATCAGTGGCTCTTTAGCCAGCATAGGCGGAGGAAAGTCCGACACAACATATTTCTCTTCTACCTTAGGGCACTTTTTGCCCTTGATCCCAAAGATTTTCTCGCCATCAGGGGATGTAGTTGGCTCCTGAGGCACTACTATTTCCTCACTTAGCTTTGGAAATAATAGCTTACGCATCCTATCATTAGGTAGGAAAGGTCCCGGAGAGATCTGTTGGAAGCCTCTCACCCAGTTACGTAATTTATACTGAGCTATATCCCTAGTCTCTGTAGACTTGGGACTATCAAAACCTTCAGACATCAATGTCCGACATATATTGCAACCCTGTGGGTTCCAATAATGTAGGGATCTGGAAATAATATTGCAGGGGGCATGCAACCTGCAAGTATTATGACTGTAAAAGTCCTTACTCTTGGCTTTGCAGGGGACCGCAGCACAAGATATCTGGTGTTCCCCCTGTAAAGAAAGGAAAACCAAATGAGTATACAAGGAATTATTACTCTGATAATCAACATGTAAATGTCATCTACAACAGAAGAGCTTAGGATAGTAAGCTATAAAGGGATAGTAGGAGATACATACTTGTGTACCCCCAAGAGCAAATGCTGCTACCTCCCCTCAGTATTAACTACATGGAGCTTTCTCTGTTGAGAAAAATCCAAGTAGAAGGGTTCTTACCCCTAGGGGTAGAGAAGTATCAAGTAACTGTCCCAAAAAATGTTAATACTGTGGGGTCAGGATGACTGATTCTAAATCAGACTATTGAAAAAAATATTCCTTCAATATATAAGCGGTATCAGCAGAAAAACTCGCTGAAAGATACCCAAGGTATGCCAGAAAATACTACTGTATCATGGTACTGTAGTTTTCTAAATTCAGTAAGTATATATTGCAAATTATCGACTACTGTACCTATGTATTGTAATCTAGTCATTATGCTGCCTACCAGGCAGCATATGATAGAAGGGTCCATCTAGCATAAAGCCAGATGGACTAGAAAATTAAAGACATTTGCTTTAGTCTCCCTACTATATTAAAATATAGAGTTTCCTGATCAGGGAGACTCAAGAAAAGGCTGTACCTTTTAAAGGTTAGGAGTGTATAACTCTTGCCTTGAAGTATCTAATATTGTAGGGTAATCTTAAACTGATTTCCAATCAGGATATTGAAGAAATCATATTCATTCAATATAGGATTAGGCTCAGCAAATGCCCGAGCTGGATATCCAAAATATATTGGAAATAACTACTAGTACAAGAAATATAGTAGTTTTCTATCTACAGTATATACTATACTGAGATATACTGGCTATCTGTATAACCTATACAGTAGTTGATCCGGCATGTTGCCAGTCTAGCTAGGACTTGCCGGCATACCCGGCAGAACTAGCGAGACAGAGATAGACAGTATGGAAAAAAGGGCTCTCCTTTACTGTTAATGTATACAGTAAGTAAGGAAGTAAAAGTCTAATAGACTGCCTTTTTTTCTGAAAGAAGGTTCTAATAAAAGGGGAGAAAGTAACATTCTGGATTCTATATAGCTACAGTACTGTTGCGGGCAACCTGCTGACAGTACTAGTACAGTCGGCGGGCTGCCTACCGAGTCAGCTCTAACTTTGCTGGCCCGGCCGGCAGCACACAGGCAACAGAACCTATAGCAACAGTCCAAGTGAGGACTGAAGAACCTTGGGGACAGAATGGACTACCCACTCACGGCCATCATGGACGTAACTGCCGGCCAGGTCGGCAGCTGGCGAATGTGCCGTCATCCACCAGCCACGTCGGCAGCCGCCAGCAACGGCGGCAGCCGCCGGCAATGTCCGCAGCCGCCGACAGTCCATGATTGTCGGCAGCCATCTTGGTTGCCGGCCAGGCCGGCAAATGGCTATCATGCCGTCAGCCGCCGGCAACGTCGGCAGCCGCCGACAGTCCATGACTGCCGGCAGCCATCTTGATTGCCGGCCAGGCCGGCAGGCGGCAGTAGCCCTGCCGCCAGCCAAGATAGGAAAAGGAGTCTGGCTGGCTCCAGCACCCTACCGCAATGGTAAGGTTGCAGGATGTCAGCCTAAAAAGACAATGGATCAACCATCAAAGAGGATAGAGGGGTAGGGGAAAAGGGTCCTGTAATGTCTGTGAAAGGAACTCAAAAACTTGTGAGTCCTACCACCTATAAAAGGAACTCTGTTTCTGTATCGGTATCGACAGAATCCAGGTGCCAGGAGAGACTCAGTTCTCCAACCCAGAGACTGCCGACACAGTTAAGGGGGATGCGGCACTGCCGCCTCCTCTCAACAAGGGAGAAACAGGGTTCCAGTGCCACGTTATCCTAGGCTAAAAGAGAATTACTCTTAGCCCAGGGACTAGTCTTTTAGTTGCAAGGAGAAGATGGTATAGTACCATAACTCTAATGTGACTATGGAGGGCTAACCTCCATTGACAGCAACCTTGTCGGCAGGGGAATAAAGGTATCCTACAACCAACTCACCCTGCCAGCAGGTCGTCGACATAAGACTAATACTCTGAGATTCTGATAACATCCCAAAACCTGCTGGTATATCCACAACCAAAGGTTAAGGGAATATGCAGAAACCAAACCCCATGTTAGCCATGTATGAATAAAATTCAGGCACGGCTACTAGGGTTGTAGCCTGAGGCTACACTCAGAGGGAAAGGGATTACCCTTAAGTCTCCGAAGAGACGTGAGAACTTTCATAACATTCTAGGAGGTATCAGTCTCCAATGGATGAAAACAAAACACAAGGGTAATCGGGGAATGTCGAACGTATAGAAAATGTCTAGGTTAGGTTAACTAGGCTAGACGAGTTCTCAGTTACCTAAATCACCGAAACTGTAACTATACGATCGACAGAGGATAAATGAAATAATTATGCACATAATCAAATCTTCACAAGAATAAATGCCTAAATAGCTAATTAATTACAAGAATTAAATAATGCTCTATAAAAACTGGAAGTCGTTCCGCTAACTAAATAACGCATGCCTAAGAACGACGGCACCCATGGCGCCTCCAGTAACTGACCTAGCTCTTAAACACAATAAATACTCAATTTCATTGTGAAACAGGAGCTAAAACAGATTCAAAGTAAAGACCCGATACTCAACTTTCCAAAGGCGGAAGAGGATGAAGAAAGCATAATTAATAATCCTTTAAACAATCGAAAAATTCAATCACAGGAAAATACCACCGAGCGAAATCGCTACAATAAAAAGAATGGCCACTATCGTAGGGATGGCGCTGGTGTACTATCGATAGTAGTATGGGAACGGGGAGGGCCTTTGGAGGGCCCCCGCTTTTATTTTTGCCACACCTCCTCGAAATGTAAAACTCTATCTGGGGTGCAGATTGCTATGAGGTGTGCCATTACGTCCTTACGCGATATCCCTTCTTAAAATTTTAAGGGATATTCGCTCCAGGAGTTAGAATTCTGGGTACCTTC
>NC_090729.1:59437980-59450480 GCF_036898095.1 Palaemon carinicauda | reverse complement strand
TGCAATATATCCCCTAGAAGGTCTCCAAACACTATGTTAATCATTCTTGTAAATGTTATGGGAGTACAACGTAAACCAAAGGGCATACGTAAAAATTCATAATGTCCCCTGGCTGTGCTGAAGGCTGTGTAGGGGATACTATTTTCTTCTAATGATATCTGGTGAAAGCCTTTAAGTAAGTCCAAACTGGTAAAATATTTATTCTGACCTAACAAAGATAAAATATCATCAGTACATGGCACTGGGAATCGATCAGGGATCGTTTCCTCATTTAGGCGACAGAAGTCTACGCAGATACGCCATGTTCGATCTTTTTTCGGTACAACAATTAATGGAAAATTATAAGGGCTGTTCGATTTCCTAATGACTCCTTCTTATAGCATTCTACCTACTTCATCATTTATCTCATTCTGGAATTTCATAGGGAGTCTGTACGAGGGTACATAGATAATTTTCTGCTTGTCCTTTAACCTTATTCGATGTTCTATGACATCTGTCTTTCCTAGGGATCCATCTGCAGTGGAAAAAAACATCATGATATTCAGTTAAAAGTCCCAAAAATTTCTGCCGAATTTCTTCTTCTTGAATGTCTTTACTAGATTTTATTTTCAATAGATTGTAAAAAGGATTCATCCGCAACTGATTGAGCGTGATTGATTTCAGCAACGGTAAGAATACGATGTTTATAAACTTCTACATCCAAGATATGTTGATTTTTGTGAATTACTAAAGTGGTATTTAAATGATTACAGACTTCAATATTACATTGTTGATGTGAGCCTACTGTATAAATAGCTTGTGTGACGAACAATCCATTAGTTTTCGAAGTGTTGGAAAGGATTAATATTTCAGATCCCGGTAACGTTTTCTTTATTTGCACTATTAAATTCGAAGGTACGTTCGGCTCGATAGATTGCGTGCAAGATGATATTATGGGTGAACGAGAATTCTGTTGTGTCGCGTATATTATTTCTTTATTAGTGAGACAAGTTATTGGTTCTTCAACGTACGTCACTGTTTTATTTGTCGTCTCCTTTTTATCCAATCCTGATTTTAAGGTATTAGAAGACTTATAAGAATTTTCCTTTGATATACACGCCGTGCTTGGCAGGGGCTAAGATAATGTTTTGATAATCCATAGACGGATATCCTATAATTACAGATGGATACATATCAATGTTTTGTACAACAACAAACGTATCAGCAAACGTGCGCTTACCGACCTTGAACTGAACATGAGTTACGCCTATTACATTTAATTCATTATTTCCTATACCCGAGAGCCTCAATCCGGACTTCTCTATAGGGAAGTTCGAAAACAACAAATGATGTGTCCTTAAATCCATGATATTACGTGGACTACTAGAGTCAAAAAAATAATGTAAAGGATCGGTGTTCTAAATTTACAGCATATAATGTTGGTCGTAACTCATTTTGACTTATTATTGTGTGAATTTGTTGCAAATCTACGGAAGCATGCACTAATTTATTTGATTCGGTCGAGTGTTTCGTAGGAAAATCTATTGCCTCACAATGATCTGATAAAACATTAAATGGATTATTTAACACTACTGATGTTGATTTAAATGACCCAACATCTCTCACTGGAGTTAATTATGTGTTATTTGCTTTGCTCTGCACATTCTGAAAATTAGTCTGACCTTGCGAGTTCTGGGTAGACGGCCCAGGATCAGAGTTATTCGAAGAACTATTTGTTTGTTTCTGAACTACTTTGACGTTTTGCTGTTTCTTCTTATTGAACTGAGGATTTTTATTTTTATTTCCATATGGAACTGTCTGTGGAATTGACTGTGGATTTGACTGTGCATTTCTAGGATTCTGTTGTGTCTTACGCGAGTAGCACTGACTATATGAATGAGTAGAACTATTATGTAACGAACAGAATCTCGTTCTGCAGTCTGCAATCAAGTAACCTTGACGTTTGCAATTATAACACGTCATTCCCGCGACTTGACTATTATTAACTACATTTACTTGTTGTGGCTTTGTTTCGTTTTTTGCAAAAACCTGTGTAAACAAGGGATCAAGATCAGTACACTTAGACATGTGTTTCTTTATCTGCATATATACGTCCAATTCTGTACTTGCTGGCGTTAACTTTTTATCAAAACACCGCACTAAAGCTTCAGGTAACATAAGTGTCATGCAAGTTAAATACATTAATCGTAAGAAATCTTTCACGGAGATGTTATCTCTAGTAACCCAAGTGGAATTACCTAAGCTATCTTGATACTCGTTTAGCCTATCGGCAATGAGAGCTGCTCTCTCAATAACATTAAGCCGAGTCATAATGGCTTGATTAAGTGTATTTCTTAATGTTAAAACTACATCCAAGGCTCCCTCACCGCCATAGACCGCATGTAGCCTAACTTTGAAATCGTCCCATAAAACTGCCTCTTGAAACAAAACTCCCCTCAAATACGCACTCGCATCTCCTTTAGAAAAGTCTATAAAACTTTTAGCTTCTTGTAATTGTACAAATGGGTCTGTAATTTGTTTAGCATTTAAATGGGCGTCGACGGAAGAAATCCACGACTCAACCTTCTGAGGTAAGAAGCCGTTGACCAGACCTTGAAAAGGAAGGATAGCTGATCGAGCATTACCTAACGAAACAATGGGAGCCGGGATGGGGTTACTCGGGCCGGGGGTGGGGTTACTCAGGCTGACAGGAGGTGTCATGTTGACTTTAACTTGTTTTTTATCTCTTCAATTCCTTGTAATCCTATCAAAATCTCTATATGAATACAGACGTCCAATGCGTAAACGTATAAATACTATTCAAACAGAGATCATAACATAATCCCCCAATACAATGATACAAATATAAAGATATTTCCCGAGAACTTCTGAAAGAAAACGGAATTAGCAGAGAGAGAAAAAAAATTCTCGACAAGATTTCGAAGTTGAATACAGTTTCCTTTAATGAAAGGAAAAATTAAGACTAACAAACAACTCACCCCAGCAATAATGGACGATTGACTCGTGACATCTACACTTCACTGTCTAAAAACTGAAATGAATGAAGAAATGTACTTAGCTTCGGTTTATATGAGCGAAGGGTGATGTCCTCATTTCCTATCTATATCACTGGTTTGTTTCTTCTTATTGATGTTTGGGTGAATGTTTTCGGTCCGATTTCCGTTGAATGTAGTGCTTTCTGGATATGATTCTTGAATGTTTAGTAAACGTTGAATGTCAGTCCTTGGTTTTTTTAGGATGTTGATGTAAGACCCAGTTCCTTAGTTTGTATAACATTTATTTGTTGGTATTCAATGTTTTCATTTCTTCGGTGGACTTAGATACTTCGTCCAAATTGTAGATTCATTACTGTTGATTCTCATGATACTAAAGCTGATTTATGTTGAACGCTGGTTCTTGGATATCTTTCTCTGGTTCTTAGAGTTTTATTCGCTGCCACCAATTGTTAGCGTGGTACTGTTATAAACACACATTAGGTTTCTAGTCAAAGGTCTCTTCAATGTGGTGTCATGTTAGACCTGGTAGGTTACTTCTTCTTCTGAATAAGTCTAAGTAAGTTAACTTTAAAACAGTTCATTTTCTTAAAAACAGTTATTAACATCTCCATCACAGGAGTATAGATGGTTTGGTCGGATGACCGTTCCGTGTGACATCTTAACCAGAAAGTGACTAAAATATCCATATTGATGTGAAAGTCTAATTAGTTATCTCAGCACTTAATGATTTATTGTAAACACAACATTAATACCGGAAGGTACTTATATCCGTTCAGGAGACAACTCTTTCTCACGGCTTGGTTGTGTTTACTCTTCATGAAAAATGTTACATTGCATTTGAATAGCAGTGCCTTGAGTTTCGCATCCTGGTTAGGACTGACTATGGCATTTCTCACACTCACTCCTAACTTCCATATTGACCTCTTAGGTCATGGATTTAAATATGTAATTTTACATATATTACATATACATATACATATACATATATATATATATATATATATATATATATATATATATATATATATATATATATATATGTATTTATATATATATATATATATATATATATATATATATATACATATATATATATATATATATATATATATATATATATATATATTTATTTATATAAATTTTATATACATATATAAATATAAATATATATATATATATATATATATATATATATATATATATATATATATATATATATATATATATATATTTATATATATATATGTATATATTTATTTATATAAATTTTATATACATATATATATATATATATATATATATATATATATATATATATATATATATATATATATATATATATGTTAGCGTGGTACTGTTATAAACACATTAGATTTCTAGTCAAATGTCTCTTCAATATTCCGCAGGTATTGCAATATCCCAGTAGGAGTCTGATCCCCCTAGTGTTAATCTTTATATGTTCAAAACCTTCCTATTCGTTCTTTCCACTAGCCCATTCGACTCTGGGTTATAGATCTTGGTATTGATTTTCTTTATGCTGAGGAATTCACACATTGAGGTAAGAAAGTGATTATTAAATTCTCCACCCGAGTCTGAGATTATCATGTGTGGAATTCCATGTTTATAAATGTAACACTCGTAAAACTTCCTAGCACATTCAATCGCAGTTTTGGTTTTAAGCGCTATTAGTTCCGTATATCGAGTTAAATTATCTACAATTACTAAGAGGTGCTTATTTCCTCTGTCTGACTCGTAAAATCCTGTTAATAAATCTAAATGTATCCTTTCAAAGGGTTGATTGGGCACGGGATAAGCCTCTAGGCTGACAGGTGTTTTCGTGTGCCCTTTGTTTTCCTGACAAGTGCGACAATTAGCTGTGTGTTTTTTTTATATCTGTAAGCATCGTATGCCAATAAAACAATGATTTGGCTTTCTGTGACATTAATGAGAACCCCGGGTGTCCATGCAATGGGTTTGCATGCAACCAATTTAGGACAGTGTATATAAGTGAGATTGGTATCACTACCTGGTCGTTAGTCACATGTGGTGTATTGCGGGTTTTCCTCGTCATGGATCTACACAGAATATTGTCTTTGATTATATAATTCTGCTGCTTATACTTTATATATTCCTTTTCCTAACGATTGTCTTCCAAAGCATTTATATTTTTTTCTAAATTGTGATCTTTTCATTGCTCAGTCTGTAATAATTAAGCGCTCCAGCCCAGATCCTCTTGTTCAGATATAGTTTTAACAATAGGCATGGATGTTGATATATCTATTCATTGAGCTAAAGGCTCCGTATAAGATGACACGGGGTTGCGTGATAATGCATCAGCAATGATATTTGCTTTCCCTGGTAAATACACGATTCTCGCGCAAAATTCTTGAATGATCAAATGCCACTGAGTTCGTTTGGGGCTGTGACTGAAGCCTTTAATGAACTCGGTTATTGGTTTATAATCAGTAAGAACCTTAACGGGATAACCGTATATTATGAACTTAAAATGCACTAGTGAATTAACAATAGCTAGCCCTCCCTTGTCTATTACTGCATACTTACTTTCGGAAGTTCTCAGTTTTCGAGAATAAAAAGCTATCGAGAAAAATTGTTTTTCATATTGCTGAAGCAATACCCCCCTACTCCTAAGTCTGAGGCGTCAGTTGCAATGAAAAATTCCTTACCGAAGTCAGGAAATTTTAAGATAGGAGAACTACACAGTTCATCTTTCAAGGTATTAAACGCCTCTTGATGCTGCTCAGACCATATGAAATCTACGCCCTTCTTCGTAAGATCAGTTAGGGGAGCGGCTATTATTAAATAATTGCGTATAAAACGCCTGTAATATCCACTACACCCCAGAAATTGCTGTATTCCCTTGACATTAGTAGGTATCAGAAAGTTACGGATAGCTGACACCTTATCGTGGACTACTTCAAGACCTTGGCTAGACACCGTAAAACCCAAATAGACCAATTCTGTTTTGAAAAATTCACACTTACTAATCTTTACCCTTAAGTTATGTTGTCTTAGTCTCTGTAGTACTAGTTCTAGTTTACTTAGATGTTCTTCTAAGGTATTGGAAAATATTACAAGGTCGTACATATAGGCATGCAATATATCCCCTAGAAGGTCTCCAAACACTATGTTAATCATTCTTGTAAATGTTATGGGAGCACAACGTAAACCAAAGGGCACACGTAAAAATTCATAATGTCCCCTGGCTGTGCTGAAGGCTGTGTAGGGGATACTATTTTCTTCTAATGATATCTGGTGAAAGCCTTTAAGTAAGTCCAAACTGGTAAAATATTTATTCTGACCTAACAAAGATAAAATATCGTCAGTATATGGCACTGGGAATCGATCAGGGATCGTTTCCTCATTTAGGCGACGGAAGTCTACGCAGATACGCCATGTTCGATCTTTTTTGGTACAACTATTAATGGAAAATTATAAGGGCTGTTCGATTTTCTAATGGCTCCTTCTTCTAGCATTTTACCTACTTCATCATTTATCTCATTCTGGAATTTCATAGGGAGTCTGTACGAGGGTACATAGATAATTTTCTGCTTGTCCTTTAACCTTATTTGATGTTCTATGACATCTGTCTTTCCTAGGGATCCATTCGTAGTGGAAAAAAACATCATGATATTCAGTTAAAAGTCCCAAAAATTTCTGCCGAATTTCTTCTTCTTGAATGTCTTTACTAGATTTTATTTTTAATAGATTGTAAAAGGGATTCATCCGCAACTGATTGAGCGTGATTGATTTCAGCAACGGTAAGAATACTATGTTTATAAACTTCTACATCCAAGATATGTTGATTTTTGTGAATTACTAAAGTGGTATTTAAATGATTACAGACTTCAATATTGCATTGTTGATGTGAGCCTACTGTATAAATAACTTATGTGATGGACAATCCGTTAGTTTTCAAAGTGTTGGAAAGGATTAATATTTCAGATCCCGGTAACGTTTTCTTTATTTGCACTATTAAATTCGAAGGTACGTTCGGCTCGATAGATTGCGTGCAAGATGATATTATGGGTGAACGAGAATTCTGTTGGGTCGCGTATATTATTTCTTTATTAGTGAGACAAGTTATTGGTTCTTCAACGTACGTCACTGTTTTATTTGTCGTCTCCTTTTTATTCAATCCTGATTTTAAGGTGTTAGAAGACTTATAAGAATTTTCCTTTGATATACACGCCGTGCTTGGCAGGGGCTAAGATAATGTTTTGATCACCCATAGACGGATATCCTATAATTATAGCTGAATACATATCAATGTTTTGTACAACAACAAACGTATCAGCAAACGTGCGCTTACCGACCTTCAACTGAACATGAGTTGCGCCTATTACATTTAATTCATTATTTCCTATACAGGAGAGCCTCAATCTGGACTTCTCTATAGGGAAGTTCGAAAACAACAAATGATATGTCCTTAAATCCATGATATTACGTGGACTACTAGAGTCAGAAAAATAATGTAAAGGATCGGTGTTCTAAATTTACAGCATATAATGTTGGTCGTAACTCATTTTGACTTATTATTGTGTGAATTTGTTGCAAATCTACGGAAGCATGCACTAATTTATTTGATTCGGTCGAGTGTTTCGTAGGAAAATCTATTGCCTCACAATGATCTGATAAAACATTAAATGGATTATTTAACACTACTGATGTTGATTTAAATGACCCAACATCTCTCACTGGAGTTAATTATGTGTTATTTGCTTTGCTCTGCACATTCTGAAAATTAGTCTGACCCTGCGAGTTCTGGGTAGACGTCCCAGGATCAGAGTTATTTGAAGAACTGTTTGTTTGTTTCTGAACTACTTTGACGTTTGGCTGTTTCTTCTTATTAAACTGAGGATTTTTATTTTTATTTCCATATGGAACTGACTGTGGAATTGACTGTGGATTTGACTGTGCATTTCTAGGATTCTGTTGTGTCTTACGCGAGTAGCACTGACTATATGAATGAGTAGAACTATTATGTAACGAACAGAATCTCGTTCTGCAGTCTGCAATCAAGTAACCTTGACGTTTGCAATTATAACACGTCATTCCCGCGGCTTGACTATTATTAACTACATTTACTTGTTGTGGCTTTGTTTCATTTTTTGCAAAAACCTGTGTAAACAAGGGATCAAGATCAGTACGCTTAGACATGTGTTTCTTTATCTGTATATATACGTCCAATTCTGTACTTGCTGGCGTTAACTTTTTATCAAAACACCGCACTAAAGCTTCAGGTAACATAAGTGTCATACAAGTTAAATACATTAATCGTAAGAAATCTTTTACGGAAATGTTATCTCTAGTAACCCAAGTGGAATTACCTAAGCTATCTTGATACTCGTTTAGCCTATCGGCAATGAGAGCTGCTCTCTCAATAACATTAAGCCGAGTCATAATGGCTTGATTAAGTGTATTTCTTAGTGTTAAAACTACATCCAAGGCTTCCTCACTGCCATAGACCGCATGTAGCCTAACTTTGAAATCGTCCCATGCAACTGCCTCTTGAAACGAAACTCCCCTCAAATACGCACTCGCATCTCCTTTAGAAAAGTCTATAAAACTTTTAGCTTCTTGTAATTGTACAAATGGGTCTGTAATTTGTTTAGCATTTAAATGGGCGTCGACGGAAGAAATCCACGACTCAACCTTCTGAGGTAAGAAGCCGTTGACCCGACCTTGAAAAGGAAGGATAGCTGATCGGGCATTAACTAACGAAACAATGGGAGCCGGGATGGGGTTACTCGGGCCGGGGGTGGGGTTACTCAGGCTGACAGGAGGTGTCATGTTGACTTTAACTTGTTTTTTATCTCTTCGATTCCTTGCAATCCTATCAAAATCTCTATATGAATACAGACGTCCACTGCGTAAACGTATAAATACTATTCAAACAAAGATCATAACATAATCCCCCCAATCCAATGATACAAATATAAAGATATTTCCCGAGAACTTTTGAAAGAAAACGGAATTAGCAGAGAGAGAAAAAAAATTCTCGACAAGATTTCGAAGTTGAATACAGTTTCCTTTAATGAAAGGAAAAATTAAGACTAACAAACAACTCACCCCAGCAATAATGGGCGATTGGCTCGTGATATTTGCACTTCACTGTCTAAAACTGAAATGAATAAAGAAATGTACTTAGCTTCGGTTTATATGGGCGAAGGGTGATGTCCTCATTTCCTCTCTCTCTCACTGGTTTGTATCTTCTTATTGATGTTTGGGTGAATGTTTTCGGTCCGATTTCCGTTGAATGTAGTGCTTTCTGGATATGATTCTTGAATGTTCAGTAAACGTTGAATGTCAGTTCTTGGTTTTTTTAGGATGTTGATGTAAGACCCAGTTCCTTAGTTTGTATAACATTTATTTGTTGGTATTCAATGTTTTCATTTCTTCGGTGGACTTAGATACTTCGTCCAAATTGTAGATTCATTACTGTTGATTCTCATGATACTAAAGCTGATTTATGTTGAACGCTGGTTCTTGGAGATCTTTCACTGGTTCTTAGAGTTTTATTCGCTGCCACCAATTGTTAGCGTGGTACTGTTATAAACACATTTTAGGTTTCTAGTCAAAGGTCTCTTCAATATGGTGTCATGTTAGACCTGGTAGGTTACTTCTTCTTCTGAATAAGTCTAAGTAAGTTAACTTTAAAACAGTTTATTTTCTTAAAAACAGTTATTAACATCTCCATCACAGGAGTATAGATGGTTTGGTCGGATGACCGTTCCGTGTGACATCTTAACCAGAAAGTGACTAAAATATCCATATTGATGTGAAAGTCTAATTAGTTATCTCAGCACTTAATGATTTATTGTAAACACAACATTAATACCGGAAGGTACTTACATCTGTTCAAGAGACAACTCTTTCTCACGGCTTGGTTGTGTATACTCTTCATGAAAAATGTTACATTGCATTTGAATAGCAGTGCCTTGAGTTTCGCATCCTGGTTAGGACTGACTATGGCATTTTTCACACTCACTCCTAACTTCCATATTGACCTCTTAGGTCATGGATTTAAATATGTAATTTTACATATATTACATATACATATACATATACATACATATATATATATATATATATATATATATATATATATATATATATATATATATATATATATATATATATATATATATATGTATATATATATATATATATATATATATATATATATATATATATATATATATATATATATATATATATATATATATATATATATATATATATATACGTACGTACATACCAACAACAACAACCAATGCAGCCGTTTCTAGTCCACTGCATGACGATTGCTTCAGAAATATCAATTCATGTCTTGGGGATTAGCATTATTTTTTCTTATTTTATTGATTTTTACTTGAATAGCAACAATCCTATTTGAAAAAAACAGGATGATATAAGCCCAGCGGTTCCAACACGGAAAATAGCCCAGTATGGAAAGGAAATGTGGAATAAAATAAAACATTTTAAAAACAGAAACAACATTAAAATAATATATATATATATATATAATATATATATATATATATATATATATATATATATATATATATATATATATATATACATACATATATATATATATATATATATATATATATATATATATATATATATATATATATATGTATATATATATATATATATATATATATATATATATAAATATATATATATATTTATATGAATACAGACGGAAAATAAACCGCTTTTAAAAATGTGTAATATGTATTAATTCGTGGAAAATATATATTAGTAATCCTTCCTCAATGAAATCCAAATACTGTAATAAAACTATTTTTTTTTCGCAAAGCAGTGTTATGTAAATAATCTTTATATCAAAATATAATTATTGATAATATATTATCATATGAAATTTTTTTGCAAATCATCTTATCAGATCAGGGTATTATGTAAAAATAAGCTGGTGAATACCTTTTACATAATTTCTAGGTGTTAAATACTTCGGGAAAAAATGGTAAGATTATTTCCTATAGATATCAATCAAAGCACCTCTGTTCAAAATCTTGTTATTTAACTTATTTTTTTCATGTGTTATTTCATCAAATCCTTCAGTGTTTGTTTATGATTGTAATGATTCATAGAATTTCACAGGTGTAATGATTTTCACCCCATTAATGCATAATCATTAACTCTATTTAAAAACTTATCAAAATATATTGTGGATCTCGGTGGAGTTATACTGTATGTCAAGTATTAGCATATCCCCCTAAACTCAATAACATAACTATTACAGTAGGCCTAACCTATTTCTTTTTCGCACAGTGCATTATAGTGTTATAGTTTGCTATGCATCAACAAATTATTCCACTAAGGAAAAGAAAGATAAGGACTATGAAGAACTGCAGAGTGAAATAGATGAGATCCCAGAGAGAGAGAGAGAGAGAGAGAGAGAGAGAGAGAGAGAGAGAGAGAGAGAGAGAGATGAAAATTTTGATTGGTGATTTCATTGCTAAAGTTAGAAGGAATAATCAAGGTAAAGATAATGTCTTAAATGTTGAGAGTCTTGGTGAAGTTGCAAATGAACATGGAGCACATCTATAAGTTTTTGCTCAATAAACAATCATCCACATATATATATACATGGACTTCAGCATGTGGCAATTATAAAAATCCAATAGATCACACAGCAATCAATTAAGATGGAAGGAGGACACTCAGAAATGTGAGAAGCTATAGAGGTGTGGACATTGGTAGCGATCACTGTTCCTTCATTGCCACACTTAAATTAAAACTGAAATCACCCAAGAGAAATATAAATAGAGTACCTAGGTTTGATAAAACTAAGCTTCTAGGAGATGAGCACACAGTATGCCAGCATTATTAGTGATGCCAAAACTAAACACAGGAAGGACCGGAGAGAATATTTAGAAAGAAAAGCAGATGATGCTGACAAAGATATGATTTCAGGGAGTAGCTATGGCGTAGGAGATGTTCATAGAATTATTAATGAAATCTACACGAGGACAAAGAAGATGAAGCATATACCCATCAAAAAGAGAGATGGATCTATTATAACAACAGAAGAGGAAGAGAGGAAGCGTTGGAAGGAATACTTTTTCGAGGTCATGAATAGAAGATATGGATGGAATAATTTAATTGCGATTCATGAAGCTGAGGAAGACCTTGGTGTGCCCATGAATGAATTTAGTGTGTTTGAAGTAGATGCTATCTTTAAAAAAAACTTAGGCGATGAAAGGTGCCTGGATACGATGGAATAACTGCTGAGAGGATACTGAAGTGACTCAAAATACTTGCAAGATTATTTTGTAGAATGTGGCCTGAACAGGCAAAACCTGATGAATGGGAGCTGGGAGTGCTGGTTAAAACGGGAAAAAGGTGGTCTGGCTGACTGCAATAATTATAAAGGCCTCACACTTACGTCACTGTCATGAAAATATATAGTATGCTTCTTTTGAAGTGACTAGAGAGAAAGATTGAGAAAGA
>NC_090729.1:59430480-59432980 GCF_036898095.1 Palaemon carinicauda | reverse complement strand
CTTGATACTCTGGATCCTGTCGTTGGGCTTCAGCTAGGGCATTGTAATCCAATCCCAGTTGAACGGCAGCCAACATGTTTCTTGACAGGGTATCGGCAACGGGATTCTTTTCCCAGGGACGTATTGGAGGGTGCAATTGTATTCAGCCACGGCGGAGAGATGTCGGCGTTGATGGGAGGACCAGGCGTCAGACTGTCTAATGAAGGCGTGCACCAGAGGCATGTGGTCTGTGCGAATGACAAAGGGCGTACCTTCGAAAAAATGGCGAAAGTGATGGACAGCCAAGTGCACCGCCAGCAATTCTCGATCGAAGGTAGAATAACCCGATTCTGCCTTGGACAGTTTTCTGCTGAAGAAGGCCAATGGGCGGGGCGAGCCTTTGACCACCTGCTCGAGTACTGCACCAATAGCGACGTCGCTGGCATCGGTGGAGAGAAGGAGAGGGGCGTGTGGGATAGGAAAAGTGAGAGCCGCAGCAGTTGATAGGGCCTTCTTTGCATTGCAGAAGGCTGCTTCTTGAAGGGGACCCCACTTCAGGTCCTTTGGCTTGCCCTTGAGGGAGGCGTAGAGGGGAGCAAGAGTGGCGGTAATGGCTGGCAGAAAACGGTGATAATAGTTGATCATGCCCAAGAATTCCTGCGAGCTTTGACGGTCGAGGGCGCGGGGAAATTCTGAACGGCTGCTACCTTCTCAGGGAGGGGATGGACTCCTTCAGGAGTGATACGGTGCCCTAAGAACGACACTTCGTTGGCGCTAAAGGTACACTTGTCGTACCGGACTACAAGACCGTTTTGTTGCAGGCGGTCGAGCACGATGCGCAGGTGACGGAGGTGTTCCTCTTTTGAGGAGGAGAACACAAGTATGTCGTCCACATAACATACACAGAAAGGGAGGTCCCCTAAGATGCCATCCATGAGACGTTGAAACGTTGCCCCAGCATTACGAAGGCCAAAACAGGAGTAATTGAAGGTGTATGTACCAAACAGAGTGATGATGGCAATCTTGGGGATTTTCTTCTGGGTTCATAGGCACCTGATAATACCCTTTCAGGAGGTCAACGTAGAGAAAACCTTCGCTTTGTGCAGGTAGGTCACATCGGCAATGTTTGGGAGGGGATAGTGATCCGGTTCTGTTTGCATGTTCAGATGCCTGTAATCCCCGCACGGACGGAGGGAGCCATCTTTCTTCAGAACGATGTGTAAGGGTGACGACCATGGTCTGGAAGCCTTTTGGCAAAGGCCCATTTTCTCCATTTCGGCGAACGTCTGTTTGGCAGCTGCCAATCGTTCAGGTGCCAGACGTCTGAATTTTGCAAAGACTGGGGGTCCCGTCGTCTTGATATGGTGATAAATACCGTGCTTGGCAGGAACCGTGAGCGTTTGGCGAAGTTCTGGACGGAAAACTTCCGGGTACGACGTGAGGAGGTGGGCGTAGGCATCCGTGGGTGCGCTGATGTGGAGAGCGAGGTTAGAGGGGGCGGGTTGAAGAGGTGTCGACAAGTACGAGTCTGCGTTGACCAATCGTCGGTGGGCGACATCGACCAGAAGGTGGAAATGAGAGAGGAAATCCGCACCGAGGATTGGCATTGTGACGTCAGCAACGAGAAACTTCCAATTGAATTTACTGTTTCCGAACGATAATGTGAGGTTCTCGTAACCGTAGGTGGGTATCGCAGATCCGTTGGCAGCTATCAAGCGGACGTCAGCAGTTGTAGACAGACTACGTCATGCCTTGAAGAGTTTCCTTGGCAAAAGAGAACGACAAGCACCTGTGTCTACCAAAAATCGCACGCCCGTTCCTGCATCCTGTAAAAAGAAAAGATTAGAAACATTGGAGGCCACCGCCAAAAGCGATGGTCTACTTACACGTTTTTTGGCCACTGACAATCCTTTCCACATTTCTTCGCGGTTGCCCCGAATCTGAAGTGGTAGTAGCAAAACTGCGGCGGATGGGAGGTATTAAGTGGCTGTAGAAGTCGTTCGTTGGGGCGCGAGCGATTGGTGGGTGGTGGGAGACTTTGTCGCCGCTTCGGCACGTCACGGGGTAGGCGTGTATGTCCTACGGCATTCATGTCAGCTTCGGTTGACGTTGAATAGGCATCCTCGTCGTCAGGGGTGGAGGCGTTGATGGAAGTCTTGAAGTGGCTGTCCATAAGGGCGTCGGCTTTGGTCATCAAGTCCTTTATGGGTAAACTATCGACATCGGGTATGGCAGCGCGTACAGGTTCGGGTAAACGACGTATCCAAAGGGCACGAAGTAGGTTCACCTCACGAGGAGAGCCGTCTGCGGCAGGTTGAAGGCGAGCGATACTGGTCATTTCCCTGAGGGCAAGCGAAGCCCTTTGGTCCCCCAATGGTTGATGCAAGAGCTGAAAAAGCTTTGCTATACGGGCGGCTGACAACGGCGAGTACTGCTGCGGAAGGTATGTTTTGAGGGCGTCATATGCTATTGGGGTGTCTCCTTGTTCAGAAAGCCAGTCGGATATTTCTGGGAAGGTGTC
>NC_090729.1:59415480-59422980 GCF_036898095.1 Palaemon carinicauda | reverse complement strand
CCAATTAGCTACGATGGTGAAGATGGGTTGATTTCAATTCTAAGTACAAAATACCTGAATTCGACAGGTATAAGTACAGTAGAATTGTCATTGACTTTTATCTTTCTTCGTGGCCAAGTGTGTTAGTCACTGTCTATATAAGCTTGCCGACCAGGGTTCGATTCCCGGCCGGAGCCAAGCTTTTGTCTTTGTGTGATTTCGCCTGGGGTCTGATCCCGAGGTCGTTAAGAGAATCCAGACATTAATATATCAAAAATATATATGGCTTATTTGAATATGAAAAACACGTAAAAATGTGCAAAATTTATCATTAATTGAATGCCAAGTAACAAACTACCAATTAGCTACGATGGTGAAGATGGGTTGATTTCAATTCTAAGTACAAAATACCTGAATTCGACAGGTATAAGTACAGTAGAATTATCATTGACTTTTATCTTTCTTCGTGGCCAAGTGGGTTAGTCACTGTCTATATAAGCTTGCCGACCAGGGTTCGATTCCCGGCCGGAGCCAAGCTCTTGTCTTTGTGCGATTTCGCCTGGGGCTCTGATCCCGAGGTCGTTAAGAGAATCCAGACATTAATATATCAAAAATATATATGGCTTATTTGAATATGGAAAAGAAGTAAAAATGTGCAAAATTTATCATTAATTGAATGCCAAGTAACAAACTACCAATTAGCTACGATGGTGAAGATGGGTTGATTTCAATTCTAAGTACAAAATACCTGAATTCGACAGGTATAAGTACAGTAGAATTGTCATTGACTTTTATCTATCTTCGTGGCCAAGTGGGTTAGTCACTGTCTATATAAGCTTGCCGACCAGGGTTCGATTCCCGGCCGGAGCCAAGATCTTGTCTTTGTGTGA
This sequence comes from Palaemon carinicauda, assembly GCF_036898095.1. Lineage (NCBI taxonomy): Eukaryota > Metazoa > Arthropoda > Malacostraca > Decapoda > Palaemonidae > Palaemon > Palaemon carinicauda. The sequence goes on along the minus strand of NC_090729.1, from coordinate 59,422,111 downwards.
TTTCGCCTGGGGCTCAGATCCCGAGGTCGTTAAGAGAATCCAGACATTAATATATCAAAAATATATATGGCTTATTTGAATATGAAAAACACGTAAAAATGTGCAAAATTTATCATTAATTGAATGCCAAGTAACAAACTACCAATTGGCTACGATGGTGAAGATGGGTTGATTTCAATTCTAAGTACAAAATACCTGAATTCGACAGGTATAAGTACAGTAGAATTGTCATTGACTTTTATCTTTCTTCGTGGCCAAGTGGGTTAGTCACTGTCTTTATAAGCTTGCCGACCAGGGTTCGATTCCCGGCCGGAGCCAAGCTCTTGTCTTTGTGTGATTTCGCCTGGGGCTCTGATCCCGAGGTCGTTAAGAGAATCCAGACATTAATATATCAAAAATATATATGGCTTATTTGAATATGAAAAACACGTAAAAATGTGCAAAATTTATCATTAATTGAATGCCAAGTAACAAACTACCAATTAGCTACGATGGTGAAGAATGGTTGATTTCAATTCTAAGTACAAAATACCTGAATTCGACAGGTATAACTACAGTAGAATTGTCATTGACTTTTATCTTTCTTCATGGCCAAGTGGGTTAGTCACTGACTATATAAGCTTGCCGACCAGGGTTCGATTCCCGGCCGGAGCCAAGCTCTTGTCTTTGTGTGATTTCGCCTGGGGCTCTGATCCCGAGGTCGTTAAGAGAATCCAGACATTAATATATCAAAAATATATATGGCTTATTTGAATATGAAAAACACGTAAAAATGTGCAAAATTTATCATTATTTGAATGCCAAGTAACAAACTACCAATTAGCTACGATGGTGAAGATGGGTTGATTTCAATTCTAAGTACAAAATACCTGAATTCGACAGGTATAAGTACAGTAGAATTGTCATTGACTTTTATCTTTCTTCGTGGCCAAGTGTGTTAGTCACTGTCTATATAAGCTTGCCGACCAGGGTTCGATTCCCGGCCGGAGCCAAGCTTTTGTCTTTGTGTGATTTCGCCTGGGGTCTGATCCCGAGGTCGTTAAGAGAATCCAGACATTAATATATCAAAAATATATATGGCTTATTTGAATATGAAAAACACGTAAAAATGTGCAAAATTTATCATTAATTGAATGCCAAGTAACAAACTACCAATTAGCTACGATGGTGAAGATGGGTTGATTTCAATTCTAAGTACAAAATACCTGAATTCGACAGGTATAAGTACAGTAGAATTATCATTGACTTTTATCTTTCTTCGTGGCCAAGTGGGTTAGTCACTGTCTATATAAGCTTGCCGACCAGGGTTCGATTCCCGGCCGGAGCCAAGCTCTTGTCTTTGTGCGATTTCGCCTGGGGCTCTGATCCCGAGGTCGTTAAGAGAATCCAGACATTAATATATCAAAAATATATATGGCTTATTTGAATATGGAAAAGAAGTAAAAATGTGCAAAATTTATCATTAATTGAATGCCAAGTAACAAACTACCAATTAGCTACGATGGTGAAGATGGGTTGATTTCAATTCTAAGTACAAAATACCTGAATTCGACAGGTATAAGTACAGTAGAATTGTCATTGACTTTTATCTATCTTCGTGGCCAAGTGGGTTAGTCACTGTCTATATAAGCTTGCCGACCAGGGTTCGATTCCCGGCCGGAGCCAAGATCTTGTCTTTGTGTGATTTCGCCTGGGGCTCAGATCCCGAGGTCGTTAAGAGAATCCAGACATTAATATATCAAAAATATATATGGCTTATTTGAATATGAAAAACACGTAAAAAATGTGCAAAATTTATCATTAATTGAATGCCAAGTAACAAACTACCAATTGGCTACGATGGTGAAGATGGGTTGATTTCAATTCTAAGTACAAAATACCTGAATTCGACAGGTATAAGTACAGTAGAATTGTCATTGACTTTTATCTTTCTTCGTGGCCAAGTGGGTTAGTCACTGTCTTTATAAGCTTGCCGACCAGGGTTCGATTCCCGGCCGGAGCCAAGCTCTTGTCTTTGTGTGATTTCGCCTGGGGCTCTGATCCCGAGGTCGTTAAGAGAATCCAGACATTAATATATCAAAAATATATATGGCTTATTTGAATATGAAAAACACGTAAAAATGTGCAAAATTTATCATTAATTGAATGCCAAGTAACAAACTACCAATTAGCTACGATGGTGAAGAATGGTTGATTTCAATTCTAAGTACAAAATACCTGAATTCGACAGGTATAACTACAGTAGAATTGTCATTGACTTTTATCTTTCTTCATGGCCAAGTGGGTTAGTCACTGACTATATAAGCTTGCCGACCAGGGTTCGATTCCCGGCCGGAGCCAAGTTCTTGTCTTTGTGTGATTTCGCCTGGGGCTCTGATCCCGAGGTCGTTAAGAGAATCCAGACATTAATATATCAAAAATATATATTGCTTATTTGAATATGGAAAACACGTAAAAATGTGCAAAATTTATCATTAATTGAATGCCAAGTAACAAACTACCAATTAGCTACGATGGTGAAGATGGGTTGATTTCAATTCTAAGTACAAAATACCTGAATTCGACAGGTATAAGTACAGTGGAATTGTCATTGACTTTCATCTTTCTTCGTGGCCAAGTGGGTTAGTCACTGTCTATATAAGCTTGCCGACCAGGGTTCGATTCCCGGCCGGAGCCAAGCTTTTGTGTTTGTGTGATTTCGCCTGGGGCTCTGATCCCGAGGTCGTTAAGAGAATCCAGACATTAATATATCAAAAATATATATGGCTTATTTGAATAAGAAAAACACGTAAAAATGTGCAAAATTTATCATTAATTGAATGCCAAGTAACAAACTACCAATTAGCTACGATGGTGAAGATGGGTTGATTTAATTCTAAGTACAAAATACCTGAATTCGACAGGTATAAGTACAGTAGAATTGTCATTGACTTTTATCTTTCTCCGTGGCCAAGTGGGTTAGTCACTGTACATATAAGCTTGCCGACCAGGGTTCGATTCACGGCCGGAACCAAGCTCTTGTCTTTGTGTGATTTCGCCTGGGGCTCTGATCCCGAGGTCGTTAAGAGAATCCAGACATTAATATATCAAAAATATATAAGGCTTATTTGAATATGAAAAACACGTAAAAATGTGCAAAATTTATCATTAATTGAATGCCAAGTAACAAACTACCAATTAGCTACGATGGTGAAGATGGGTTGATTTCAATTCTAAGTACAAAATACCTGAATTCGACAGGTATAAGTACAGTAGAATTGTCATTGACTTTTATCTATCTTCGTGGCCAAGTGGGTTAGTCACTGTCTATATAAGCTTGCCGACCAGGGTTCGATTCCCGGCCGGAGCCAAGCTCTTGTCTTTGTGTGATTTCGCCTGGGGCTCTGATCCCGAGGTCGTTAAGAGAATCCACACATTAATATATCAAAAATATATATGGCTTATTTGAATATATATATATATATATATATATATATATATATATATATATATATGTATGTAAATATATATATATATATATATATATATCTATATATATATATATATATATATATATATTATATATATATATATATATTGTTATATAGATAAGTGGTTAGGCATGCAGTCTCTCTCTCACTCTCTCTCTCTCTCTCTCTCTCTCTCTCTCTCTCTTTTTTTTCTCTTTCTCTCTCTCTCTCTCTCTCTCTCTCTCTCTCTCTCTCTCTCTCTCTCTCTCTCTTTCTCTCTCTCTCTCTCTCTGTTTATATATATATATATATATATATATATATATATATATATATATATATATATATATATATAAATATATATATACATATATATATATATATATATATATACATATATATATATATATATATATATATATATATATATATATATATGGTTCATTGGCATTGAAGATTAAGATTTCGAATATCTGGAAGACTACTTATTTGGTAGAAATTATTGTTTTCAAATTGGAAACTCTTATTCATCATATGAACCTTTAAACAGAAGGGTACCCCAGATGAGTGTACTTTGCCTAATCTTATTCTGCATCTGTAGTATTGGTCTATCGAAAATACCACAAAGGCATGGTGTGAAGTTCAAACTATTTGTGGATGACACAATTCTACCTCTCCATAAAGTGATATAGATGACACTACTGGAACTCTAAACCGAATCCTTCTTGGTGTTAGATAATGGATGACAATTAAAAACTGAAATTAAATAAGAACAAAACTGAGTTTATGGTGGTGGGAAAGAGAAACGCTGTGAAAAGCTTAGGCGATATTCAAATAGATATGAATAATGACTGAAATTTGTCTCTCAATGCCATAATAAATAATGTAGTAAAAACTGTTGGTTATTATGCGCTCAACATGATGAATAAGCCCTTTCCATTTCTCTAACCAATAATAATAATAATAATAATAATAATAATAATAATAATAATAATAATAACAGTTATTATTATTATTATTATTATTATTATTATTATTATTATTATTATTATTATCATTATTATTATTATTATTAGTTCGAGAAATGGAAAGGGTTTATTCATGATGCTAAGCGCACAATACAGGCGTAGTTAATGAAATTCATCCTCTTTCTTCATTTTTTTCTGACTCTTTAAAAATTAGGTTTTGGTCCATTCTTCCGTAATATAACCTTCTTAGTTCTAATTTTACTCTTTCAGCATCCGAATCCATTTTCATTTATGTAATAAAGTGGACTTAATTAAGCCCTTTTTATCACTTTTGATCTATTGTTCTCTTTCCTCGCTATTATATTCCAAGTATTTTCTTATTATGCTTTGTGTTTTCGTGTATCTATATAAATGTTTTCCTGCAGTATGAGAGATTACATTCTAAGGATTGTAGTGGCCTGTTAATAATTTCCCCGCCTGGTAATCGACAGACTGGAGTTCAAGTCCTACTAAAACTCATTAGTTCCTTTGGTTGCAGCAACCTCACAATACTTGTGAGCTAAAAATGGTGGATTTTATGTGCCCTTTGGTTTATCTGCTGAGTCATCGGCAGCTATTGCTTGGCCCTCCTTGGTCCTAGCTTTGGTGGAGAGGGATCTTAGGCGCTGATTAAATTCATATAAGGTCAGTCTCTAGGGCACTGTTCTGCTTGATGAGGCAATGCCACAGTACTTTGTCTCTGCCAGTCATGAACTGCCTTTAAACTTTTAAATCTTAGCGCTTTCGACAGATAACTCACTGCGCAAATAGCTTTTATAGAACTCATTTATTGTCAAATAATGACTGAGCTCAGTAAAGTTCTGTAATCATTAACATTCGTTCAAGATTATGTTTCCAAGATAAACAACTGGATTTATTTATTTATTTATTTATTATTATTTTTTTTTTTAGATATCAAACATTTAAATTCATTCAATCCTTTTAAACCTTGATGAATGAGGTTATCGAAAAGTTACCCAATATTCTAAGAGAATTATTATCCCAATTACCTTAATGACGCAGTAAGTGCTGTCCTCATTATGCAGTCATTGGTTTATTTTTTTTATATGTGTGTAGTGACACAAAAATAGACTGAATTTGAGCGCTGCAGGAAGGAAGCATATTTTAATTTTTGTTGTATCATAATTAAATCTCTGCCAATAGCTTCATGCGATTGACATATTTGCTCCAGCTAAACTCTGCTTAAAAACTTTTTACTAGTGATTTAAGATGCATATGTAATATAGAAACAGGCAGGCAGAAAGACATACACAAACAAGTATATGCACAACTAAACAAGCCCGCAAGGATGGAGAGATGGAAGAAAGGTCGAAAAAAATGTAGATATGAAAGAATGAAAAAGGACGACTGAAAATAGTTTTATTTGAAAATTGTAGGTGAAAGGCTGCATTTCTGATGTCATCCTTTCATCCTTAAAGACAGAAACCTTTGGGTTAGAACATGAAGAATAAGAGGAAGATTACAACAAACAAAATCGCCTGTAAAAATGAAGAAAGTGTCACGTCGCCTCCAACATTATTTAAAGTTTTGTTGGGAAAAGCAATCTTTTTTTTTTTTTTTTCCAAAAAGGTAAGTTCAAATGTGATATTGGGACTAAACAAAGGCTTTTTAAGCAGAATTACTTGTAAAGAACGCAAGTTACCGCAGGTTTCCAAAATGTCCAAAGAATCATGAATAGTGTTTTGATAGAAAGGTTTTAACTGAAGAAATTCTCTCATATTTCCCATATCAGAAATATTCTATGGATAGTTGATATGCCTGTTTCTCTCTCTCTCTCTCTCTCTCTCTCTCTCTCTCTCTCTCTCTCTCTCTCTCTCTCTCAAACAGGTATGGATTAGTTCTCCATATCAGAATACTTTAAAGTTCGATTGATCTAAAACCTGCTCGAAGTAATAAAAGATCAGCAATGTGTGTGTACAACATGCTCGATATTTGAATATAAATTTACTTCGGGTCCAGTTCCCCCCTTCTGAACATGATTCATGTCAGTATATTACTCTACTATATCTATACCTATTGCTTCATCTAAGGATAATAAAACCAATGGTGAAAGAGGAAGAAAATATACCCAGACGGAGATCTGTTCGTCTTGTCAGAGCAGAGGCTGATCCCCAAATATCTTTAGAAACCACTCCTTGACTTACAAATATTTCT
>NC_090729.1:59405480-59410480 GCF_036898095.1 Palaemon carinicauda | reverse complement strand
ACTATGCTTACGAGTATTGTTTACTTCGGGTGTCGAAAAAAACATTCGGGTGTGAAGTAGGAACGTTTTCGAATCGTACTTCGCATGTCGAAAAATTCGGACACAACCGGTACGATGAAAATTGCTTACTTTGGTGTCGAAATAAAATTCGGATGTAGAGTCAAAAATTTGCTCGAATTTTACTTCAGATGTTGGAAAATTTGGATGTAGATATGTTCATGTGTAGAGGTTCCACTGTATTTATATATATATATATATATATATGTGTGTGTATATATATATGCATACATATACATATATATAAATAGATATATTGGTTTACGGTTGCTTTCACCTTTTTCATCTAAAACAGAAATGAATAATCAGATATCCAAACGCAAACAAAATTACTATTAACGTAAAGGTGGAATATGTTGGGAAATACTGTTTCCAAAATTATAATATAGGATGTACCCTTCCAACATTTCTAATAAAAGGGGAAAATTTAATCACTATTTATATGAAATCTCATCTAGAACAATGAGTAATATCTTGAGCAATGCAAAAAAAAAAAAAAAAAAAATAGAATACAAAAGTCTTCCAAGATGTTGCGAAAATACTGTAAATGTCCCACGGTAATCTCGCTTTTCTAAACCCATAATGAATACTAATAAGTTTTTTGTGTCCTGCCATTCATTAAATTAAAGGATCGAATTCAGGATAAAGTTAAAGCTATATTCCCGAATTATTACGTAACATTGAATGCAATCTGTGATAGTTTATATCCTTCCAAAATTAGCACAGATTAAAATGGCTAACTGGAAAGTATTACAGAAAGAACGGGAAGAAAAGTAAATCTGTGGATGGGATTATTTTGCCTTATAAGTTTTTCTGCTGGGAATTAACCGAAAACAAAAAAAAACTGCAAAAAGCGAGAAGGAAAGATCAAAGATCTCCATGCATACTTTTTGATCAGGACACTTTGCATTATCAATACTGATGAAAAAACTCAAATGAGATTAAAAATAAAAATAAAAAATGGATTGCTTGATTAGGGAAAAATAAACAACAATAATAACTAAAAAGGATTCAATCCTCCATTATAATCGGGCCCAATTCCCTTTTTCATATTCCTCAAGTTAAAGTTCTTTTCTAACGCTTGGAGGGAGAAAAAATAAAAAATCGTCAGAAGAAAAAAAAATAAAGGTAAATGGAAGCAGATAAAATAGGGAAGGAAAATGGTGTAGTGAAATAGGGGAAAGCTGGAATGCTAATTAATTTATTTTCTTATAAGGGTAAAGTAAAGCCCATAAACTGCACAAGAAATAATAGAATATTTATCAAATATATCGCTGTTCTAGATATGAATATGAAAAAGCCATGGATATCAAATGATACATAGGATACTATAAAAAAAACAAAAAAAATTATTGTTGAAAGTTTCCTTGCTAGTGAGGAGAATTACAAGGTAGAGCATGCAAAGTGTTCCATTATTGATAGTGAGTTCAATAGAAAAGCCAAGAATGACTAGAGAGAATATTTAGACAGGAAAGCAGATGAGGCTGATAAAGCTATAAACTGGGGGAGTCGCTATGGAGTAGGAATCGCTCAAAGAACTATTAATGAAATCTCTACGGGGGCAAAGAAGAAAAGCATATGCCCATCAAAAAGAGAGATGGTTCTGTTATAACAACAGAGGATGAAGAAAGGCAATGTTGGATGGAACACTTAAGTAATGTCATGAATAGGAGATATGTAGGGAATAATTTAATTGGTATAACTAAAGTTGATTAAGATCCTGATGTGCCCATGAGTGAATTCATTCATGGGCACATCATTCAGGAACTCAGATGAAGGAAAGCCCCTGGTTATGATGGAATACCTGCTGATATGATACTGGCGGAAAATGAAGTGACCCCCAAAATACTTACAAGATTAATTTGTTGGATGTGGCATGAAGAGGCAAAACCCGATGAATGGGACTTAGGAGTGTTGGTGAAAAGGAGAAAAAAAGGAGACTTGACTGATTGCAATCTTTACAAAATCGTCACACTTACGTCACTTGTCATGTAAATATATAGTATGCTTATTCTAAAGACACTAAAAAGGGTTGATAAAAATCTGAGATGTCAACGGGAAGGATTTAGAAAAGTGTGCACCGACCAATTTTGTGGAGGGTCCTGTGTTATTATGGAATTCCTCTTGGATATGTGAATTTGATTACGTCTGTTAATGAGTATAGCAAGTGCAACGTTATTATTAATGGAGTCCTATCAGATAATTTTTTATGGAAGAGCTGAGTACCTATGTTGTTTACCCTCCTCGTGGATTTTACAATTCGCAGAACAGTTGGCGATGGTGGAGAAGGACTGGACTGGTTTGGTAATAGAAAATTACCTGACCTAGAGTATGCTGATGGTGCTGTCCTTTCCAGAAAACACCACAGAATTTGCAATTCTTGCTTACCGAAATGTAGGCAATATCACAGGAGTTAGGCTCACGATAAATACAGGGAGAATAGAGATAAGGAAAACAGAATATGCAATGAACGATGAAATATATTTGGAAAGCGAAATGATTTATGAGGTAGAATCATATAAGTATTTAGAAACTATGATCTATATACGGTCCTTAGATTTGGAGTATAGTGAAAGATTAAAAAAAAAACACAAATCATACAATGACTCGGTTATGTAAAATTAGGAAATCAGATCGCCTGAGATTACATATAAAAATCAGGATATCTATATCAGTTCCGTCAGATCTGTGTTACTGTATTGACATACGTCGTGCCATAAAAATTAAACATTCTCTCTAGATTTAGTAGATTTGAAAATAAAGCCCTCAGAATAATAGGAATTAAATTGCAGGACAGGATTAGAAACGAAACTATAAGATATTACTCTAGTGCCGCATGTGGATGACATCATGCACAGTGGGCCTTCAGATACATATTATAAGGCTTTATCTACGTCTTTCTTTAAAAATTCCATTCTCTCTTTTAAACTGAAGGGGATATTTCCCCGCAAAATGCTATTCACACACACACACACACACACACACACATATATATATATAATATATATACATATATGTATATATATATATATATATATATACATATATATATAAATAATATATATATATATATATATATATGTATATATAAATAAATATATGAATATATATATTTATGTATATATGTATATATATATATATATATATAAAATAATATATATACACATATATATATATATATATATATAATATATATATATACTATATATATATGTATATATATATATATTTATATATTTGTATATATATATATATATATATATATGTGTATATACATATATATATATATATATATACATATTTGTTCATTATTTATCACTGAATAGCCTCGTTGTAACGTTTTGCGAACATACATTAGCTAATTATATCGAAAACGGTTAGGTTCCGGTTTATCTTTCATATGCATTCACATTTAACAATTTGTTGCACATGGAATACCTCAGACGAAATGTCTCTTCACCAATTACCAATTTATTGAATATGGAATATTTTTGATGGGTATATCAAGGCCTCCCTTTGCTAAAATTTACCCTTTAATAGCTTATCTTTCTCATATACTTGTTTTTGTTTTTTTTTCATATTCTTCAGGTCTTTTCACTTTCAGCCTTATGAATTAACTGTAGATTTTCTTCCGAGATCAAAACGTAGATGTATTTATATTGAAGTTTTCAAGTAAGAAAACTAAGCTGTCTAAAACCTAGCTTCTTCGCTACTAATGATACAAAAATAAATATATCTACATGTCCGAAAATTTAAGTAGTTGCGGAATAGTTCGCTCGTTCTTATTGCTTGGTATTCACAGCCGAGCAGGGCCTCTTAGCACAAGGCACTAGCCCCCAAGATAATAGTTACACAACCTTCCCTACGATTTTATAATGCACAAGCATTTCCTAGAAAAAATAATGTGTGTACACTCAAGCAAGAGAACTGTGGCTCAAAAGAGTGGAAACCCTTGCTCGAGAAACTCATTGATTGTGGTCAAGAAGTTCGTATGATCAGCCTAGATTTTAGTGCTGCTTTTGACCGTGTTAATCATGAGGCCTATTTTCAAAAGTTACAGTTGGGAGTTAGACAGTCTTTTCCTAGCATCATTATTGAATTTTTAAGTAAGATCACAAGGAGTTGTTGTTGTTGGATACCATAGTGAGTATTGGAATGTGATACCTGCTGCTCCTCAGGCTAGTGTTCTTGGCCCATTACTTTTCATAATAAATGGAAATGACCTGTGATTTACCCTAGGAAATAAGCTTGTGCCATATCCAAATGATGCTACCCTCTTTGCATCGATTCCCTCTCCTGAATATAGATCTAATGTTTTTTAATCCCTTAATAGAGATCTAGCTAAAATTAGTGTATGGTGTAAATTTTGGGACATGAAGTTGAATCCTAACAACACTTAAAGTATGATAGCAAGTAAGTAGATCGAGGCCAGTGGCTCCTCAACCTCCATTTCTCAGCATTGATAACGTTTCATAAACTCTGTGTGACTTTTAAAATTTTGGGTGTGATTCTCGACAACAAATTTACTTTTGAGAAACACATGAGGTCTGTCTCTTCATCAATTGCACAAAATTTGGTTTATTGATATAATCATTTACGACTTTCGGTGATAAATCCATTATGAAGAAGTGTTTTAATTTTTTCATTCTACCTGGTTTCGAGTATGGTTCTCCTGTTTGGTCTTCAGCTGCCGATTCTCATCCTAATTTTCTGGACAGGAAGTTAAGTCTAATAAATTTCTTATTCATAATCCAGACATTAATCTCTGGCACCATTGTTCTATTTGGTCGATACGCATGTTTACATTTTTCACAATTCTGACCATCCTTTGCATTCAGATCTTTCTGGACAGTACCATCTAGTTTGTAATACTAGGTATGCAGTCATTTCTAGTAGTCATGCCGTCTCCATCGTGAGGTTCAGTACTACACATTATTCTAGAA
>NC_090729.1:59392980-59395480 GCF_036898095.1 Palaemon carinicauda | reverse complement strand
ACATGTATCATAGAAACAAATTTACACTCATTGAACAAATGCCATACCCAAAATATCATCTATATTGTTAATATATGAAATCTTTATCTTAATGTTGTTACTGTTCTTGAAATATTTCCTATTAATTGTTCATTACTGTTATGCAGTTTATTTATTTCCTTATTTTCTTTCCTCAAAGGTCATTCTTCCCTGTTAGAGCCCTTGGGCTTATAGCATCCTGCTTTTCCGACTAGGGCTGTAGCTTAAATGAAAATAATAATATTAATAATAATAATAATAATAATACATCATTCATCAAGTCTCTTTACATCTAAGCAGATACGAAAGGTCTTGCTGGACTACTAATCTTTTTGGAGAAAACTAATGGGTCATTACTATACCCAGATAGCGATGTCAAGTAAAATTATGTCTGGTAGCACTGTGTCTTCGAAACTATTTTGGTAGCTGGTGTTTTTATTTATTTTATTTTATTTTTTTTTTTTTTTACGAAAGAATAGTAATTATTATAACACAGCTGATCGATCGCAGTTAGTCACAAAATAGCATTGCGCTAAGTGACAGCGTATTGGAAACGTCTCTACTTCATAATCACTGAGTCAAAAACTTGCTCCAAACTAAAGCATGATAGTATCGAGTAAAGTCGTGACTTCGCCGTAACTGTGAGCCTAGGAAAGGGTTACTGAGAGAAGCCATATATCTATTTGTGTCATTATCAGACATTGTCTGATCCCCCTTGATTTTAGTTTCGGTGGATAGTAGGGAAAATAGGTACATGCTGTCAGCCTCTACAATGTAGCCGTTTACCTTCTATTTGGAGGTAACGAGTGACATTTAAACTTCTACAGTGATTTCATTGTGATGTTGCGGGCTATTAAAATTTTTATTATCATCTATGTCGAGAAACATTACTCACTAGGAATAAAAGGATTAACGTGCGTTATAAATATCAAAACATCTGGTATCAAAGAAGTAGGTTTTAAGGTTACTTCAAGAGTCATAGGAAAGTAACTCCTAATAGTTGACAAAATTAATCAAATAGAACATTACCGGATATGCTACATTACACTGAGCAAGGCACTCAAATGTTAGGTGAAACATTGAGATAATTGCAGACATCTAACAAACTATGCTACAAAGGCACATGTCTGACATAGCAGATGCTTAGTGTACAATAGAAAAACACACAACTTCCCAGGGACGACGTGTCTTGTCTTTAGGTTTACATGCATTTACCATAACATTACAAAAGTGTGGCTCTTCACACGAAAGGCAGTTGTTCAAACAAATTTCTCTATATAAAAGTATGAAATGATACAACACATTACATCCAGATTTCTGAAGGGCTCCACCCTGATCTAATAAGCTCTTATCAATTTGTTTTGGTATAACACCATCATAGTTTAGCGTATCATTATTCAGTTTAATATTAATTCGAGTTGAACTGATTAAGGAACAGTTTTAAGCGACAACATATTAAAAGAGCAGCATTAGTACACCAAATATTCCTGTTAAAACATTATATACACAATAGGAAATAAAATGCGTAAAGCCCCGCATAAACATAATTTCCAAAATATTATGTTAAAACCCAGCGTTAAAAAGAGAATTAAGTCCCTGCCTGTGTTAAGTGTTTCAACTTATTACGTCGCTGTGCGGGACATTGAACTAACTTACCTTGCTTTCCTTCCCTTCAACCTCGGGTCGTTTTGCAAGCCATTCTGTTCCCTTTTAAAGGTGTCAACCTACATCGTCACCCTAACAAACTGTGAGTTTCAATCCACATTGAAACAGTATACGTACAACATTCACATTACAAAGTGTTTCAAATTATAGTTAGCGACAACCTCATATAGACATTATCTCTCTACTTGTTAGAAACGGCTATTCCTGTTAAAATATTTCCTGTTTTTTAATTGAAGTTCCTTTTTGGGAACCCATAATATACTTTAAAAAAAAAAATTATCGTACCTATGACTTCAATATATATTTTGGAAAATGGTGATTTAAACAGAAGTTATGATACTAACTTTATCCGATGCTTGTGTTTGTCATATATGCTCTTTTCAAACTTTGTATATGGGAAATTAAAAATTTTTTCCTCCATTAATCAGAAAATCAAACCTAACGTTCCATAAAAAATATTTGAATGATCAAAAAAAAAAAAAAAAAAAAAAATAACGAATCTCAGTATGCTTAATTAGAGATGAAAAATAAGAGTGAAAATTAATTTTTATATGCAAGAGAAAGAAATTATCTGAAGGGTTTTTCGGAAAATTGTCGAGAGGGGGAGGGGAGAAAGCGTTTTTCTATAAAACTTTATCAATCGACATTTGCCCTGTCTGGAACATCCATGAATGAACTTAATGGCCACAAAACCACGAATAACTATATAAAATCATATATATATATATATATATATGTGTGTGTGTGTGTGTGCGGGTGTGGGTGTGTGTGTGTGTGTGCGGGTGTGGGTGTGTGTGTGTGTGTGCGTGTGCGTGTG
>NC_090729.1:59355349-59375349 GCF_036898095.1 Palaemon carinicauda | reverse complement strand
TGGTGAAGACCATGTACATATCTGGGGTGTCCAGGATGCTTGCCATAGTCTGTAAGCCAGTCTGCAGAGACATAGAAGCAGCAAGACGTTCTTTAGTCTCTTGTTCCCTGCGCAGGAGAGACTCTGACAGCTTCGGGAGGTCTTTGCTGAACTGTCGTCCAGCAATATCCGCCTCCAGCTTCCCAACTGTGAAGGTGTTATGAACATCCTTCCAGTCTTTATCATCTGATGGAAAAGCAAGGGAAAAAGTTCTACACTCTTCCAGTGTAGGGCAAAGTTTCCCTGCTTCGACTGCCTTTAAGGCTGCTTTAAACCCTTTGTCCATAAAGGGGAAGGCACGTTTGGGGTCAGCAATAAAGGACAGGTGCTTTTTGCTGAGAGCCGGCACCTTGGAACTAGTAAAGGTAGTTGTATATAAGGCCTGAGCCTTAGAGAATTCGAGGACAATCGTTTCCTTCGGCTCTGTTTCCTCCTTGGATGCAGGTTCCATCCTCAGATGGACATAGCAGTCTGGATAGGCCCCTTTGCTGGGCCAAAACTCAATTTCCTCTACTGGGATAGTTCCCAGTTTCTCCGAGAGGAAGATCTTCCGCCCCGACATTGGCATATGCTCTGCATATCTCCAAGGGTTAACGTCAGAGAAAGCAGGGAGATCCTTGACGTTTAGCTTCTTCGGGGCTAAATGTGTTGCAATCAGCTGATGCATTTCCGTTCAAAGAGAAGCTTCTTTCTCGGACGATTTCTTCTGAATGTCCTGCACCATAGACAGCAGCGAGTGCAACGTACTCGTGCTGGAGTCTAACTGGGGTGCAGTAGATGAAGTCGAAGGCACCGGCTCAGTCTCCGTGGCTGATGGTACCGAAATAATTTCGGTCTTATCGACTTCAACATCAGGAGGTACGTCATCCTCCTGCTCCAGTAGGAGATCGCGCTCAGTCTCCTCTGAGACAACTGACATGTTGTCATCTAAATGGATGCCCTTCAAGGCGTCCGAAACAACAGATTCCATCAGAATCTGTACTAGGGGAATCTCAGGTTGAGCCTGGGAAATGATTGCATCCGCAGATGCCCTAGGGAAAAGACACTCCCTCATCCTCTTATTAGGGAGGTATGGGCCAGAGGTGTTCTTCTGAAAACCCCTGACCCATTTTCGCACTGTGTCCCTTGCTACATCCCTTGAACCAGTAGACTTTTGATCATCAAAAGCCTCTTTTACCAGTTTGTCACAAATGGTATATACCTGTGGGTCCCAGTATTTGAGAGCCCCCTTGGTGACTGCGCAGTGAGCATGGGTACTGCACACGTCATGGCCGTAGAAGTTCTTGCTACGGACCCTGCGAAAGCTGTTCCCACACTCGGGATGCTCCTCTTGTAAAGAAAGAAAGCATATAAGTATTCGGTGAAATTCTCAGATTTCAGCATACATATTTTTTTTTCTTTTTAAATATTAGCTTGGATAGAGTAAGCTAGAAAATAGGAAAGACACCTACTTGTGTTTCCTGTCCAGCCGATTGCTATGACCTCCTCCCATATTAAACAATAAATTCTTAATGAATTTTGTATTGGAAGAAAATATCCTTTGATATAAAGTGTCTTCTTAACACAATGTCCCAGGTTCAATATTGGGGGTATATTAATGGTTGATAATCATTAAGTGGTAGAGAGGATCATTCTCTTATATGTGATGGTCTCACAATAGGCTGCCCATGAAGCACCTTGTAGGTTGGAAAAAAAACTTTTGGGCTACAGCGTACCTCTGCCAGACCTGCCGGGCCTGCCGCTACATGCCGGACCTGCCGACATATGCCGGGCTTGCCAACATATGCCGGCCTTGCCGACATATACCGGCCTATTCTGGGCAATTGAAGGCAGTTACTGTTTTCAGATCCATACTTTGGGTGGCTGACTGCTGGCCAATAACTTAGTTGCCGGCCACTGGGCATAGTATGTTTATTGTTGTTGGGTTATCGCTCAGCGACAACCCCGCAAGTGGAGGAAAAGTAACTGCCGGCCGACGGACAACCAACATGGCCGCCGACAGCTATAAGCTGCCAGCGGCCGGCCCAGTAAAAGGAAAGGTAGAGAAAAAGAGAGAGGATGGAGGCGGGCAAAGGCTCAGCCTTGCCGGCCTATATCTCGAAAGAGGTTTCAAGTGGAAGGAGGAATTATATTTGGGCTTCCACCCAACCATATCCCATCGATATGGGCTATGGAAGGCAGTCCAAGGGAGGACTGAAGAACAATCTAATGAATATGAAGGTATTTGCCAGCAGCAGACAGGGAACCTCAGGCCAGTTCTATAGATTACCCTAGGGTCAAATATAGAATGACGGCCAGGGAGGGTGATGGTTCATCCGACACAAAAGAGACAGTGGGGAAGGGGGAAAAGTCCTATAAGTAAGGTAATACCCAAAGGCATTACACAACTTAAAGGATTCTGATCTCAAAAGGTAACCTCAAGTAGGGGAAATCAATTCCCTTGGTTGGGTTAGACAAGTGAGAAAGCGGCCATAGGACACAAGAGAACAGAATCTTGTACCAGGTATCTCAGACAATGAAGAAATCAATTCTTCGGCCTAAGATCACTAGCAAAAACCTCCAAGTATGATCTAGGGAGGCCTAGCCTCCTGTATAGACAACTTAACCTGACTTGGGAAATAATTTCATCGAGACAGTAAGATGCCTAACACAGACTTTACTCGGATGTCCCGTTCTAACTTAAAAACTGACTCAGTGGTTAAGAGAAAGAAACGAAACACCCAAGTGAAATTTGCCAAAACTCAGTTCACAGGAAAGCTAACTGAGGGTAGCCTAGGCTAATCAGAGGGAAGGGGAATTGCTCTTAAATCTCGCCAAGAGAGTGGTATCGACTTTGAAGGTATAGGAGGCATCAACCTCACCTTAGAAGACAATACAAGAGCAATTGGGGACATGAATGAAAGTATACCAAATCCCTAGGCTAGTAAGTCTGGGAGCATAGAGAATCGTTCACCGAAACTCGCTTGTATACTATCTTGGAAGAGGAAATTTTATGCAGTAATATCTTTATTGTATAAAATATTTCCTGAGCTTCAATAAAACTTTACCAGGAAGGTTATATCATGCATGAAGTGTGTAGGCGCCTAGGCTAGGAAGCCTAGCACTCGTGAGGCTCGAACATAAATAGCCAAATACACGACAACAATGACATATTGTAAAAATCCCTAGCAAAAATACTAAATAGATATAGTTATTAAAGCAAATAATGGCGGGAAAGTCGTTCTGGCTAACTAGATGTACAGGAAGAACGACCGTCTTCATGACACCATCCGGCTGGCAATAGCTCTTGTTACGTTAATTACAATCTCAATCGAAGAGTAAAACTGGTAAGAACTTACATTTACACAATTCAAAGATAATACTTAACTTTCAAGAAGCTGAAGAGGCTGGTGAAGGCATCATAGCGACAAATAACTCCAAGTGTACTACTATAGTCGTATAGATTATAAACACAATATAATTTAATAATTACTTACCTATTTACTTATCTTCATTCATTTGTGAACTTCCTTTGCTCTTTCGCTCTCTCTTATGCGTGAAAAGACGTTGATAAACTAAGAAAGTTCGTAAGTGTGGACCAGCATAGAAAAGCCAGTAACAGACGCAAGTGGAAAATATATATATATATATATATATATATATATATATATATATATATATATATATATATATATATATATATATATATATATATATACATATATATATATATATATATATATATATATATATATATATATATATATATATATATATATATATATATATATATATATACGAGGCCTGTCTAAAAAGTATCCGACCTTTATTTTTCCCGTGCGAAATAGAGACGATATCGCGGCGCCACTCTGCACAGTGAAGGAAGACACCTTCATGCGCATGCATGAATTTTTTCACCACCATCCAGCACATCAGTTGCTGCCTGTCAGTCGCTGAGTGAGGTGCTACACAACGTGTCTGTCGGATTACCAATTCTCTCAAATGATTGAACGTGTTGAGCAAAGATACTGCATCAAATTTTGTCAAAAGCTTGGTGATTCTCAAAGCGAAACAGTTGTAACTACGTATGTTTCTCACCATAGAGTGATTCATAAATATTCTAAGCAAAACCTACACTTCATAATCGTTATATCTACTGCCTGCTACTATTCGTTGTAAAAAAGAAGCCTGGTCATACAGTTGTGAAGCTGAGCAAGCCACAAATAATGCAGCGTTCCTTCAACCTACATATGCTGATGGTAATGCGAGTTGCTAATATTCAAATTAAGAAATGTATTCATTGCTTCCTTTTCCTGCTCAATTCCAGATGAAATCCTGCTTCAAGGAGTACTCACGTTGCATTCTTAGTTTGAGAATATTTTCTTGCACGGGAAAAGCATTAACATTCAAAATGTTGAAGAAAATATGCACCTATGTTTTCGTCAGCTTCATTATCACTATAAACTTCATCCTCATCTCTAAATGAAACTCTCCTCAGTTCTTGATATCCAGGTTATGGTCCTCCCTTATACTTTCATAACAAACTCTGAATGGCCATATGGGACAACACTACAAGCAATGGACCAAATCCCATGAGGGCGTCAACTAGGCCTTCACTGCTCGGATCAAGATCTCAGAGAGGCAAACGATAACGCCCTCTTGTGTATTCGACATTGCCGAGATAAGATATGATGATGATTTATTACATTTCAAAATCTTTCAAGGAAAGCTTCCTTTTCATGAAGTAATTCAAAATATCTCTTTTTTTTTTTTTACTTTCATTATTTAGCTCATGCTTAGGTCATACCCAAACAACTGAACGTCATTTAGGAAAGCTCTAATATTCATAAATTCGGGATGAAAAAAGGGAAATAAATTTAAATAAAAAGGAAAGAAGAAGGGATAAATGCAACGAGGAAAGAGTATTAGAGCGAAAAGTGGGAGAAAAGGAATGGGGAAAAGGAAAGGAAAGATGGGAGAAAAACCGAAGTAGATAGGGAAGAAACGTAGAAAGAGCAAAGTTCTAAATTAAAATAAATAATGTAAATTGAAGAATAATGTATTTCTAAATTATATTTGAACTTTTCAATCTAACTCCCGGAGAAAACTTTTCCATCTTAGCCGCTCCCCGGAGTAACCTGGACCACATATTAATGGAGGCAATTTACCAGGGACAGTATAAACCAAGTCTTGACAGGACAACATGAGAGTTATCTTGTATTTTAGATTAATTTAGGTGAGTTTACAGTGATGGTGCTTGGTAATTTTGTATATTATAATAATTTCATAATTCTTTGGCCATTTGCCTTTATTTTTTTTTCTAATTATTCTAGCATGTATGTTCTACTATGAAAAGAAATACTACTGTATTTATTTTGCAAAGAAAAAAAGAGAAAAAATTATTGCAACATTTACCAATTTTTTTTTATAATGACGTGTAGCTAAAAATACGAGTAACCAACTTTGGTCATTGCTTTGAAGATACTTGCTTCGATTCGGTAATGTAAAGGCAATGATTAGTATGAAGGTGAAATATTTATTAGAAACCAGAAAAAGCAAATGTCTCTGTAGATAGCAAATGTATTTTAAATATAAACCAATAATCATAAAACCAAAAAGTTTGTTTTGTATTTTTCGATTATTTGGTTTGGTTTTACACAAGATTTCCTACAAGTGGAAGAGTAGCAACTCTCTCTCTCTCTCTCTCTCTCTCTCTCTCTCTCTCTCTCTCTCTCTCTCTCTCTAGATATAAACTTATCATTATATCACAAAGTAATTCTGTAGTCATTTGCAATCCTCATTTTTATTTGTTAGGTAATTCACCTGCAAAAGTATTCATGTTCTATAGAATTTTGTCATCAAGAAAAAAAAAAGGGGGGGGGGGAGAAATTACAAAACTCATCATGAAATTTCATTTAAATGAATATTTAGTTCCATCACCGTAAGCGCTTTGTTACAGTTACTCTAATATTTTTACTGCAATGTATGTTTTATTATGTGATAAATAGCATCTGTTTTCATGCAATTTCCTCCTATACTTTTTTTATATTCCTCATAAAGTATATAAATATAAGAATATTATCATAAAGTTTATACTTGATAATTTCTCATGCTTCATATAACATGTCCATCCATGCTATAGGTATTGATTATTTTTTATTCCTATTTCACATCAAGTTAAAGAGATTGCAGATAATGTGATTTTGTATTAAGTATATCATTTACCTGCCTTGCATGAACCATCTGGTTGTGTAAAATATTTTTTCATAGTGTCCTTTCATATCAGATCTACTATACTTAAATGTTATTCAAACATATAATAATTACATTTATATATATTGCTCTCTCTCTCTCTCTCTCTCTCTCTCTCTCTCTCTCTCTCTCTCTCTCTCTCTCTCTCTCTCTCTCTCTCTCTCTCTCTTGAATGAGGTACTAAGTATAATGATATATTGGTAATTAATCGTCAATAGTTATTTCAATATCATTTCCATAAATTCACCCGGGTATCAATGGAACCAGTTGATTAGTTACCTCAAACCTCTGCAACTCTGAATAATCAGAAAAAAAGACATGTCACAAATTAGAGGATTTCCAGCTATCATTAGATCTGACGCTCTCAAAGATAAGTTATTACTATGAAAGGAGACGTATTATTCAGTGGGGAAGACAATATATATTCAATGACGTTCTGCGAAAGCATAATATTTCATTAAAATTAATTGTCATCGGGATATGAAGGAAACTTTTCATCTACAAAGCACATCAATTCCGAAACTAAAGACGTTTATCAAAAGGGAAAGACGACCATTCAAGCTGAAAGAGGAAACTCAAGACTTCCACCATGATGCTTCTGGTACGATCAATTTCATTTACTTCTGACAATGCTCAAACTTCCTCCAATATCCCAGAGACCGTTGACTGTTCAGCAAGCAATATCCATTAAAAGCCATGCACGTAATTTTTCTATTTATGGAAGCCATATCTAAAGCAAATTGGAGTATAGAATCCATATACAAAAGGTAATACCAAAACGAAAATAGTTACCTATACAGTATATTAAGTTTGTCTATTTACATCATTGTCTATTTACATCAGACTTCTGGTTGCTGAATCATGTGAAATATATTAAATAAAACGTAGAGAGAATTCTAAGTCAGGAGAATGACATCAAACCCATAATAGGATTGTGATGGGATTGTTTGTTGGTAAATAGAAATACATTTCTTCATAGGTTTCTAAGAATGTATATGCTTTTATAAATACATGGATAAGTTTATGAAATTATTCAAGGTAACATATCGAAAAATTTTAATTGTAGGTAACCATTTGAATATCAAAAAAGAAAATTCAGATGACATCTGAAATGCCTATTTAAGAAACGAACCTAGCCATTGAGATATAAGTTCCGGTCATAAGAACAATTGAGAACTTTAAGCATCGATGTATATATATAGATATATATATATATATATATATATATATATATATATATATATATATATATATATATATATATATGTATATATATATATATATATATATATATATATATATATATATATATATATGTATTCATATACATACATATATATATATATATATATATATATATATATATATATATATATATATATATATATATATATGAATACATATATATATATATATATATATATATATATATATATATATATATATATATATATATATATATATATATATATATATATATATATATATATATATGTGTGTGTGTGTGTGTGTGTAAATAGATATATACATATATATGTACATATATATATATATAAATATATATATATATATATATATATATATATATATATATATATATATATTTATATAAATTTATATTTATATATGTATATATATATATATATATATATATATATATATATATATATATATATACGTATATATATATATATATATATATATATATATATATATATATATATATATATATATATATATATATATATATATATATATATATATGTATATATATATATATATATATATATATATATATATATATATATATATGTATATATATATATATATATATATATATATATATATATATATATATATATATATATATATATATATATATATATATATATATATATATATATATATATATAGATATATATATATATATATATATATATATATATATATATATATATATATATATATATATATATATATATATATATATACATATCTTCTTCTTCTTCCCAGCTTTATCCCTATTCGGGGTCGCCGTTTCTAATGAGTCTCTTCCATCTCCCTCTGTCCTGTGTCATTTCCTCCCATACTCCCTTCTCCCTCATATCATCTCTAATGCAATCTCTCCACCTGGTCTTAGGTCTTCCTCTCCGTGTTCCATCCACCTCCACGTCCATCACTTCTCTTGCCATGTGTTGCCCTTCTCTTCTCATCAGGTGGCCATACCATCTTAACCTTGCCTCTTGCATTTTCTTTGATGCCTCAGTGACTTTTACTGTACCCCTAATATGTTCATTTCTAACCCTGTCCTTTTTGGTTACTCCACTCATCCACCTAAGCATCCTCATCTCGGTTACGTTCAACTTTCTACCCTCTGTTTTCTTTAGGGGTGCTGCTTCCAATCCATATGTCATTGCTGGTCTGACCACTGCCTTGTGCACTCTGCCCTTAGATCTTATAGGGACTTTCCTATCACATATGATACCAGACACCCTCCTCCAGTTGTTCCAACCACACTGAATCCGGTTGTTAATTTCCTCTTCCATGTTCCCCCCATTGACGATCACTGAACCAAGGTACTTGAATTTATGAACCCTTTTGATGTTTCCTCCGCCTAATTTGATTGTTGTTTGCTGGTCGCCATCCATCTCAGTTGTCATATACTCTGTCTTCTTCCTGTTTATTCTTAAACCTCTACTCTCCAAGGCATATCTCCATCTTTCTAGTTTCCCCTCCAGTTCTTCCCTGTTCTCGGCTACCAAGACTATATCATCTGCATAGAGCAGACACCATAGTGGCTCCTCCCTGACATCCTCTGTTAACACATCCAAGACGATGTTAAACAGGAGTGGGCTTAGAGCAGATCCCTGATGTAGCCCAACTCCAACTTGGAAATTTTCTGTTCTTCCAACTGTAGACCTGACGCTGGTCTTTACATTTCTATACATCTCCCTGATCATTCTGACATACTTCTCCATCACTCCTCTCTCCCTGAGACATCTCCATATTTCCTGTCGTGGTACTCTGTCATATGCCTTCTCTAGGTCTATAAAGGCCATATGCAAGACCTTTTGCTTCTCTCTGTACTTTTCCATAATTTGTCTCAAAGCGAAAATACCATCCACAGTACTAAGCCCCTTCATGAATCCTAGTTGCTGTCTACCGATGGAAACTTGCTGCCGTAATATTTCATCCATAATTCTTTCAAATACCTTCAGTGTATGTGACATGAGTTTTATTCCTCGATAATTTTCACAACACTGTATTTATATACATATATATATTTATATATATATATATATATATATATATATATATATATATATATATATATATATATATATATATATATATATATATATATATATATATATATATATATATATATATATATATATATATTTATATATATATATGTATACCAAAGGCACCTCCCCCAATTTTGCGGGGTAGCCGACATCAACAAAGAAACAAAACAAAAAGGGGACTTCTACTCTACGTTCCTCCAGCCTAACCAGGGACTCAGCCGAGCTCAGCTGGTACTGCTAGGGTGCCACAGAGGAGGCTTCATAATGCTGAATCCCCAGCTGCTGCTTCCTCTGCGGTCATTTAAGGCACCGGAGGAAGCAGCAGGGCCTACCGGAACTGCGTCAAAATCGCTCGCCATTCATTCCTATTTCTAGCACGCTCTCTTGCCTCTCTCACATCTATCTTCCTATCACCCAGAGCTTTCTTCAAACCATCCATCCACCCAAACCTAGGCCTTCCTCTTGTACTTCTCCCATCAACTCTTGCATTCCTCACCTTCTTTAGCAGACAGCTATTTTCCAAACTCTCAACATGGCCAAACCACCTCAACACATTCATATCCACTCTAGCCGCTAACTCATTTCTTACACCTGTTCTCTCCCTCACCACTTCGTTCCTAACCCTATCTACTCGAGATACACCAGCCATACTCATTAGACACTTCATCTCAAACACATTCAATTTCTGTCTCTCCATCACTTTCATTCCCCACAACTCCGATCCATACATCACAGTTGGTACAATCACTTTCTCATGTAGAACTCTCTTTACATTCATGCTCAACCCTCTATTTTTTACTACTCCCTTAACTGCCCCCAACACTTTGTAACCTTCATTCACATTCTGATGTACATCTGCTTCCACTCCACCATTTGCTGCAACAACAGACCCCAAGTACTTAAACTGATCCACCTCCTCAAGTAACTCTCCATTCAACCTGACATTTAACCTAGCACCACCTTCCCTTCTCGTTCATCTCATAACCTTACCCTTACCCACATTAACTCTCAACTTCCTTCTCTCACACACCCTTCCAAATTCTGGCACTAGTCGGTCAAGCTTCTCTTCTGTGTCTGCTACCAGTACAGTATCATCCGCAAACAACAACTGATTTACCTCCCATTCATGATCATTCTCGCCTACCAGTTTTAATCCTTGTCCAAGCACTCGAGCATTCACCACCCTCACCACTCCATCAACATACAAGTTAAACAACCACGGCGACATCACACATCCCTGTCTCAGCCCCACTCTCACCGGAAACCACTCGCTCACTTTATTACCTATTCTAACACATGCTTTACTACCTTTTTAGAAACTTTTCACTGCTTGCAACAACATTCCACTAACTCCATATAACCTCATCACATTCCACATTGCTTCCCTATCAACTTTATCATATGCTTTCTCCAGATCCATAAACGCATTATACACCTCCTTACCTTTTGCTAAATATTTCTCGCATATCTGCCTAACTGTGAAAATCTGATTCATACAACCCCTACCTCTTCTAAAACCACCATGTACTTCTAAGATTGCATTCTCTGTTTTATCCTTAATCCTATTAATCATTACTCAACCATACACTTTTCCAACTACACTCAACAAACTAATACCTCTTGAATTACAACACTCATGCACATCTCTCTTACCCTTTTATAGTGGTACAATACACGCACAAACCCAATCTACTGGTACCATTGACAACACAAAACACATATTAAACAATCTCACCAACAATTCAAGTACAGTCACACCCCCTTCCTTCAACGCCTCAGCTTTCACACCATCCATACCGGATGCTTTTCCTACTCTCGTTTCATCTAGTGCTCTACTCACTTCCTCTATTGTAATCTCCATCTCATTCCCATCTCCCATCACTGGCACCTCAACACCTGGAACAGCAATTATATCTGCCTCCCTATTATCTTCAACATTCAGCAAACTTTCAAAATATTCCACCCACCATTTCCTAGCCTCCTCTCCTTTTAACAACCTTCCATTTCCATCTTTCACTGTCTCTTCAATTCTTGCGCCAGCCTTCCTTACTCTCTTCACTTTGTGGAAGATTTATTTTTGCTTTATTTTAATTTCTTTTTTTTGGCCAAATCCCGAGAGAGAGAGAGAGAGAGAGAGAGAGAGAGAGAGAGAGAGAGAGAGAGAGAGAGAGAGAGAGAGAGAGAGAGAGATTGTATTAGTGAGCGAAAATAGTTAGTATATTGATCGTTGGTCATGAGAAAGACTGCTGGTACAAATGAGATTGTTTGTTCATGTTTTAAGTTAGGTTATGACAGTGGTGAATGTTTCAGAGCGAATGCTTTTTTGATTTAACTGCAGCAAGAGGCAGTAGTGAGTGCTGGATTTACGATTTGACTATTATTTAGTACCAGTGTTGGAAGTGATTATTGGTTTTCTAAGCCGTGATTCCTCCTTGGTGAGGCTAACTCCTTTGGAGAGTTACTTTGAGAAAGTGGATTTACTGTTGATGACCTGGCCTGTAACTGATTTTGTTTGGACTGTTTTATTGGATTGCTGAACTGTTGATGACCTAGGCCTGTGAATTGAGATTGCGGATAATAATGATGTTTATGATGATGATGATGGTGATGATGATTATGATTATAACGACCGCCCTAATCACCGAGGCAGTTATTGCAAATTGAAACCCAGCGGACTGTTGATCACAGAGCTGTGTTAGTGTGTACTGTGCCGTAAAGACAGTTCGGCTTTCTGTGAACGAGTGTTGGTCTCGTAAGATTATATATACACATATCTATTTTTGGTGTTGGTGGTGTGCGGTTAATGTTAAGTTTTGATAGTTTTTTTTGGTTTATATGAATAGTGTTTTGGTTATTATATATATAGTATTAAGTTTTGATTAGTTTTAAGTGTTTATTTTGATTGCGGATAGTTTATGATTTATTTTAGTTCAAGAAATATAGTTTTAAGGATATGTTTGTTTTCATTTTCCTTCTGTCCAAGAGTCCAGTTGATAACGTAAGGCGAAAGTTTGTACAGAGGAGACTTTTGTCAGTTAGTGTGATCAAGGGTGGGGGGGTTGGTTTGCAACATCCCGCCACATTATTTTGGCGCCTGAACAGGGACTGCCGAGGTGGGATAGGAAGCCGGACTGTTGGACGAAGGACGGAATTAGAATTAAGGTTTATAAAAAATGGAGGAGCAATTAAGGGTTTTGAAGGAGGAATTGCGGCTGAGTAAGGAGCGTGAGAAGAGGTTGCTTGTAGAGAAGGAGAGGTTGAACTGGGAGAATGAGGCGATGCAGAAGGATCTTAGGGAGTTGAAGGGAACTGAAGAGAGAGTGTAAGAATGTGTTGAGATGAGGATGAAAGAGAATGAGGAACGAATGGAGAACCGATTGGAAGCTATGATGGGGCAAGTCATGGGGATGATGAAAACTATAATGGGTGAAGGTACAGTCGGAGGAGTGTCCTCAGCTTCGGGTAATGGGTTGATAGTGGATGAGAAGGGTAAGGTTAGTGATAATGGGAAAGGAAGTGATAGTGATAGTAATAGTAATAGTGATAGTGAGATTGAATATAAGGGAATAAGGCATAGTAAGGATGAACAGAAATGTGATAGGAATCATGAGAAGAAAGGTAAAAGTAATGTGAAGAAAGGAAAGAAAAAGTATCAGGCTGATAGCAAGGACGATCGTGAATGGGTGAAAGTGGCGAGTAAGAAAAGGGCTAGGAAGAGTATGATCAAGGATAGGAGTGTGACAGTGGAATTAGATTCCTTATATTCTAGCAAGGAAGTAGGAAACAAGAAGGAAGGTGGTAGTGATGATAGCAGAGAGAATGAATGTGATGTGTGTAAGACTGTGTTTATGAGAGAGGTACCTCGGTGTGAAAGGTTCAATGAGCATAGTAGTAGGGATGTATACGAGTTTTTCAAGGAGTATGAGAGGTATTGTCAGGATAAGTATGGTGATAGTAAAAGAGTTTGGGCTAGGGAGTTAGGAGAATATTTGACTGGGTATTTGTTGACGATGTATGGAGTGATAATGAGAGTAGGTGACGTTGATTATGAAAGTGTGAAAAAGAGAATAATTGAGCAGGTAAAACGTATGGAAGGGAGTGTTAAGTACAAGCGTAAGAATGATTTTGATGAAGCACGGATGAATGCAGGAAAAGCGATATCGATGTATGTATATAGGTTGGAAACTTTAGCTAGGAAGAAGTATGGGGATGAAGGTATAAATGAGAATAAGGAGTTAATGAAGAAGTTTTTGGCTACTGTACCCGAAAATGTTGCTGAGTTTGTTAATTTGAAACGGAAGGAGAAAATGAGGTGGACGAAAGAAAGATTGACATGGGATGATATTTTAGAGATAGTTGAGGATTACGAGTTGGATAGATATATGAAAGAAAGTAAATCTGTGAGTGTAAGAACTGGAATGGAGGAAAGTGTGCCAGAATTTGTTAGTTTTAGAGATGCTGTTATGAGAGGACCGATGAGGGTAGCTGATAGTGTAGTAGATAGGAGTGTTAGGGCGAGTAATGTAGGAATACCTGTAAGGAAGAATGGTGGATTTAGGCAGGGTAATTGGCACAATAGGGATAGGAGTGCGAGTGTGCAACGAGGTTTATCAGATAGTCGTGTCCATGATGAAAAGTGTTATAGATGTGGGAAAGTAGGTCATCAGAAGAATGAATGTAGATGGGCTCTAGGTGCTTGTTTTGGATGTGGTGAGGTAGGGCATAGAATTAGCGAGTGCAAGAAAGAGAAAGGGGTAAAATGTTATCGGTGTGGTATAATTGGGCACATAACGAGTGGATGTCGTAGTAATCATATGAATGTAATTTGTGGTAATTGTGGTAAGGATGATCATTATGCTAGAATGTGCAAAGAGCCGCGGGATAAGTGTACTGAATGTGGTGTAGATAGGCATGTAGCTAGGGTATGTAGGAAGAAGGGAGTAAATAAGCCAGGATGTTCGGGAAACTAGAGTGTAAGAGGGTTCAGCTGGGGGAGTCCTCCTGTGTGTGTGGAAGGAATAGGATTAATGTTTGTGAGAATGGGATGAGTAATTGGTTGGAAATGAGCAAGTATGAACCTAGTATGCATGAGAAATTAGGTCTGGAAAATAAACAATTAGTGTAAGTTGAATATAGGAAAAAGAGGCGTTTGAAAGTTTTAAGTGAGGAGAAAGTGCAAGGGAAATTTATAGGTATAGGTAAGAATACGGATAAGTATGAAAAGGGTGTAAATGTACAAGTGATTATGGAGGATAAATGTGTTAATACAGATGAATCATGGCTGAGTATGAATGATACCTATAGTGTGTGTGGCTTTTCCTTAAGTGATGTAAAAGAAAGGATGACGAATGCAAGAGTGAGAGATAGGAGAATGCTTAGTAGTATGAATGAATCTTTTGCTAAAGTTGAGAATATTTTTGATGAAATGGATGAACTATTTACAGAAATGAGTGTAATTTTAGGGCCAGATGAGAACGAGGTAGATAAGATTGATTGTACATGATATATCAGATGATAGGGATTTAGATAGGAATAGTGTTAATGTAGCGAATGATTGTAATAAGGAAGAAGTGAATGAGAGAGTATATGGAGGCCCAGTTACTCAGAGTAGAGGTAACGTTCCCGACTGCGACTGGGTTATGAAAAAAATAATGTAAGTGTTGTGTGAGAAGGATTTGGCAATGTAAGGGGGGAGGAATGTGGAAGATTTATTTTTGCCTTATTTCAATTTCTGTTTTTTGCCAAATCCTGAGAGAGAGAGAGAGAGAGAGAGAGAGAGAGAGAGAGAGAGAGAGAGAGAGATTGTGTTAGTGAGCGAAAGTAGTTAGTGTATCGATCGTTGGTGGTGAGAAAGAATGTTGGTACAAATGAGATTGTTTGTTAATTTTTTTAGTTAGGTTACGACAGTGGTGAAGGTTTCGGAGCGAATGCTTTTTTTATTTGACTGCAGCAAGAGGCAGTAGTGAGTGCTGGATTTACGATTTGACTATTATTTAGTACCAGTGTTGGAAGTGATTATTGGTTTTCTAAGCCGTGATTCCTCCTTGGTGAGGCTAACTCCTTTGGAGAGTTACTTTGAGAAAGTGGATTTACTGTTGATGACCTGGCCTGTAACTGATTTTGTTTGGACTGTTTTATTGGATTGCTGAACTGTTGATGACCTAGGCCTGTGAATTGAGATTGCGGATAATAATGATGTTTATGATGATGATGATGGTGATGATGATTATGATTATAACGACCGCCCTAATCACCGAGGCAGTTATTGCAAATTGAAACCCAGCGGACTGTTGATCACAGAGCTGTGTTAGTGTGTACTGTGCCGTAAAGACAGTTCGGCTTTCTGTGAACGAGTGTTGGTCTCGTAAGATTATATATACACATATCTATTTTTGGTGTTGGTGGTGTGCGGTTAATGTTAAGTTTTGATAGTTTTTTTGGTTTATATGAATAGTGTTTTGGTTATTATATATATAGTATTAAGTTTTGATTAGTTTTAAGTGTTTATTTTGATTGCGGATAGTTTATGATTTATTTTAGTTCAAGAAATATAGTTTTAAGGATATGTTTGTTTTCATTTTCCTTCTGTCCAAGAGTCCAGTTGATAACGTAAGGCGAAAGTTTGTACAGAGGAGACTTTTGTCAGTTAGTGTGATCAAGGGTGGGGGGGTTGGTTTGCAACATCCCGCCACATTATTTTGGCGCCTGAACAGGGACTGCCGAGGTGGGATAGGAAGCCGGACTGTTGGACGAAGGACGGAATTAGAATTAAGGTTTATAAAAAATGGAGGAGCAATTAAGGGTTTTGAAGGAGGAATTGCGGCTGAGTAAGGAGCGTGAGAAGAGGTTGCTTGTAGAGAAGGAGTGGTTGAACTGGGAGAATGAGGCGATGCAGAAGGATCTTAGGGAGTTGAAGGGAACTGAAGAGAGAGTGTAAGAATGTGTTGAGATGAGGATGAAAGAGAATGAGGAACGAATGGAGAACCGATTGGAAGCTATGATGGGGCAAGTCATGGGGATGATGAAAACTATAATGGGTGAAGGTACAGTCGGAGGAGTGTCCTCAGCTTCGGGTAATGGGTTGATAGTGGATGAGAAGGGTAAGGTTAGTGATAATGGGAAAGGAAGTGATAGTGATAGTAATAGTAATAGTGATAGTGAGATTGAATATAAGGGAATAAGGCATAGTAAGGATGAACAGAAATGTGATAGGAATCATGAGAAGAAAGGTAAAAGTAATGTGAAGAAAGGAAAGAAAAAGTATCAGGCTGATAGCAAGGACGATCGTGAATGGGTGAAAGTGGCGAGTAAGAAAAGGGCTAGGAAGAGTATGATCAAGGATAGGAGTGTGACAGTGGAATTAGATTCCTTATATTCTAGCAAGGAAGTAGGAAACAAGAAGGAAGGTGGTAGTGATGATAGCAGAGAGAATGAATGTGATGTGTGTAAGACTGTGTTTATGAGAGAGGTACCTCGGTGTGAAAGGTTCAATGAGCATAGTAGTAGGGATATATACGAGTTTTTCAAGGAGTATGAGAGGTATTGTCAGGATAAGTATGGTGATAGTAAAAGAGTTTGGGCTAGGGAGTTAGGAGAATATTTGACTGGGTATTTGTTGACGATGTATGGAGTGATAATGAGAGTAGGTGACGTTGATTATGAAAGTGTGAAAAAGAGAATAATTGAGCAGGTAAAACGTATGGAAGGGAGTGTTAAGTATAAGCGTAAGAATGATTTTGATGAAGCACGGATGAATGCAGGAAAAGCGATATCGATGTATGTATATAGGTTGGAAACTTTAGCTAGGAAGAAGTATGGGGATGAAGGTATAAATGAGAATAAGGACTTAATGAAGAAGTTTTTGGCTACTGTACCCGAAAATGTTGCTGAGTTTGTTAATTTGAAACGGAAGGAGAAAATGAGGTGGACGAAAGAAAGATTGACATGGGATGATATTTTAGAGATAGTTGAGGATTACGAGTTGGATAGATATATGAAAGAAAGTAAATCTGTGAGTGTAAGAACTGGAATGGAGGAAAGTGTGCCAGAATTTGTTAGTTTTAGAGATGCTGTTATGAGAGGACCGATGAGGGTAGCTGATAGTGTAGTAGATAGGAGTGTTAGGGCGAGTAATGTAGGAATACCTGTAAGGAAGAATGGTGGATTTAGGCAGGGTAATTGGCACAATAGGGATAGGAGTGCGAGTGTGCAACGAGGTTTATCAGATAGTCGTGTCCATGATGAAAAGTGTTATAGATGTGGGAAAGTAGGTCATCAGAAGAATGAATGTAGATGGGCTCTAGGTGCTTGTTTTGGATGTGGTGAGGTAGGGCATAGAATTAGCGAGTGCAAGAAAGAGGAAGGGGTAAAATGTTATCGGTGTGGTATAATTGGGTACATAACGAGTGGATGTCGTAGTAATCATATGAATGTAATTTGTGGTAATTGTGGTAAGGATGATCATTATGCTAGAATGTGCAAAGAGCCGCGGGATAAGTGTACTGAATGTGGTGTAGATAGGCATGTAGCTAGGGTATGTAGGAAGAAGGGAGTAAATAAGCCAGGATGTTCGGGAAACTAGAGTGTAAGAGGGTTCAGCTGGGGGAGTCCTCCTGTGTGTGTGGAAGGAATAGGATTAATGTTTGTGAGAATGGGATGAGTAATTGGTTGGAAATGAGCAAGTATGAACCTAGTATGCATGAGAAATTAGGTCTGGAAAATAAACAATTAGTGTAAGTTGAATATAGGAAAAAGAGGCGTTTGAAAGTTTTAAGTGAGGAGAAAGTGCAAGGGAAATTTATAGGTATAGGTGAGAATACGGATAAGTATGAAAAGGGTGTAAATGTACAAGTGATTATGGAGGATAAATGTGTTAATACAGATGAATCATGGCTGAGTATGAATGATACCTATAGTGTGTGTGGCTTTTCCTTAAGTGATGTAAAAGAAAGGATGACGAATGCAAGAGTGAGAGATAGGAGAATGCTTAGTAGTATGAATGAATCTTTTGCTAAAGTTGAGAATATTTTTGATGAAATGGATGAACTATTTACAGAAATGAGTGTAATTTTAGGGCCAGATGAGAACGAGGTAGATAAGATTGATTGTACATGATATATCAGATGATAGGGATTTAGATAGGAATAGTGTTAATGTAGCGAATGATTGTAATAAGGAAGAAGTGAATGAGAGAGTATATGGAGGCCCAGTTACTCAGAGTAGAGGTACCGTTCCCGACTGCGACTGGGTTATGAAAAAAATAATGTAAGTGTTGTGTGAGAAGGATTTGGCAATGTAAGGGGGGAGGAATGTGGAGGATTTATTTTTGCCTTATTTTAATTTCTGTTTTTTGCCAAATCCTGAGAGAGAGAGAGAGAGAGAGAGAGAGAGAGAGAGAGAGAGAGAGAGAGAGAGAGAGAGAGAGAGAGAGAGAGAGAGAGAGATTGTGTTAGTGAGTGAAAGTAGTTAGTGTATCGATCGTTGGTGGTGAGAAAGACTGTTGGTACAAATGAGATTGTTTGTTAATTTTTTTAGTTAGGTTACGACAGTGGTGAAGGTTTCGGAGGGAATGCTTTTTTTATTTGACTGCAGCAAGAGGCAGTAGTGAGTGCTGGATTTACGATTTGACTATTATTTAGTACCAGCGTTGGAAGTGATTATTGGTTTTCTAAGCCATGATTCCTCCTTGGTGAGGCTAACTCCTTTGGAGAGTTACTTTGAGAAAGTGGATTTACTGTTGATGACCAGGCCTGTAACTGATTTTGTTTGGACTGTTTTATTGGATTGCTGAACTGTTGATGACCTAGGCCTGTGAATTGAGATTGCGGATAATGATGATGTTTATGATGATGATGATGGTGATGATGATTATGATTATAACGACCGCCCAAATCACCGAGGCAGTTATGGCAAATTGCCACCCAGCGGACTGTTGATCACAGAGCTGTGTTAGTGTGTATTGTACCGTAAAGACAGTTCGGCTTTCTGTGAACGAGTGTTGGTCTCGTGAGATTATATATACTCATATCTATTTTTGGTGTTGGGGGTGTGCGGTTAATGTTAAGTTTTGATAGTTTTTTTGGTTTATATGAATAGTGTTTTGGTTATTATATATATAGTAATAAGTTTTGATTAGTTTTGAGTGTTTATTTTGATTGCGGATAGTTTATGATTTATTTTAGTTCAAAAAATATAGTTTTAAGGATACGTTTGTTTTCATTTTCCTTCTGTCCAAGAGTCCAGTTGATAATGTAAGGGGAAAGTTTGTACAGAGGAGACATTTGTCAGTTAGTGTGATCAAGGGTGTGGGGGTTGGTTTGCAACATCCCGCCACAACTTCTTTTCAAATCTTCTTCTTATTCTCTTCATATGACTGACCCAGTCCCTAACCCCACCTCATGTCAGCTGCCCTCTTTGCCTTAC
>NC_090729.1:59347849-59352849 GCF_036898095.1 Palaemon carinicauda | reverse complement strand
AAACTTATGCCTATCAAAATATAACCTTCGCAACGATGTTGGTGAATATGAGACGTATAACTTGGTTGGAGCAAGACACACAATTTTCAAAGCTTTCAATTGTGAATAAAATCTATATGTGAAAAGGAAAGCAATGGATGTAAGTGTTGAGCTACGAAGAAAGGAATTAATTAACGGTTGGCTAACAGCCTGGTACCCAATAAGTATGCTGTCTAGGGAACAGAAGCATTCTTTATCTCTAGGAGCGCGCCCATCTGATCATCTGATCCCCATCGTCCGGTCAGAGACGAGAGAGAGAGAGAGAGAGAGAGAGAGAGAGAGAGAGAGAGAGAGAGAGAGAGAGAGAGAGAGAGCGAGAGAGAGAGAGGAGAGTATTTTACAACTCTAGATAGTTCACTATTGAAGGTTTTATGGTTACAATAAACATTTTGAAAATTATTATAGTGAATTCCGGCAACTTACGTCTCTCTGATCTTGCAGCATTGCCAGTCCTTTCAAAAGTAAATGCCCCTGTTAACGATTACACGCGTATTTTAAAGGGACAGAGAGAGGAACTATGTAAATGTGAGGTGACACTTTTTCAACCTACTGAACTCACTAAAACTATCCCAACCTAATAAAAGACGTTATTTGAAAAATAATGAAATGTCTTGACGAAATATAATTAATTTAGACTCAAACTTATATAATATAAAAAAATCTTGTTTCCTGGTGTTAAAAGACATAAGAATTTCAAAACAAATCCAGTATTCATGCTGTGATATAAAACAATGGAAAAGAAAAAAAAAGAAAAAACACTACAAAAAGGAAAGTACTCAAATCAAGAATTATCTAAAGGGGGAGGGGGCGAGGGGCGGGTGGGGGTTCTCGGGTACAAGTCAGTCAGGGAAACCCAATAAAGTCAAGACATCAATCAGATTGGTAAAAATCTTTAAAACGAGGCCTTATAGTATCACTCTTCTTTTTATCTTATCGAATACGACATGCTTCAGTTCAAACTATAACAAAATATTTGTTAACAATCAGTGGGAAAACAAAACCATGTCTTAATATGAAAGGAGTGGAGAAAGAAAGCAAAATGTTAATAACGTTTAATATAAGTCTGACTGGTAACTTATTACATAAACATTTCTGAATGCCGAAAATACAGGGTTCGTCTTTAAATCTCCAGCTCTAGTCCTGCTAGGGAATTAATGCCTTCAGTGAACCTTTCGTTGTGCGCAATACGCATTTTCAATGAGAAAAAGTATCGTTCCATTGGCCTTTATATAAATTCTCTTTTTTTCCCTCTATTTCTGTGACCTTTCTTCCATCTTGCTGCCCAACTTCGGACTTTCATATCACAGATCATATTGCCATTGCTGGGTTTTCTCCCAATTGCATTTGTCCGCTAAATGGCCTTCAAGGCCCCAGCGTCGGGATATATATTCCAAATTCCATAAATCCAATCACAGTTGCAGGCATTTCCATTTTTTTTTATCATATTGAATATTAAATGTCATGAAATAAATATGAATATTTATTATCTGATATTTATTGAAGGATATAAATCAGGTTCATTAGCATGAACTTTCATAGAAGCAAATCTTTTACGAATATAAATTTCACATATCTATCACAGCTTACCAGTTTATAGATTCTATTACCGAATCCACATGGTATTCTGGACGGGGAAATTTATTAGGATATTATTCTAACTTCCTTTGCTATAACTGATAGAACTCACAGACAATATTGTTTGAAGAACTTACTTTCAATATGATACTCTATAAATAAGTTTTGTCTGATACGGTAGGTATTCTTATATAGAGGTCGTTAAATTTACTATTCATGAATATTCGCCAACATTTCGCAATCATTACATTTCAAAAGTTAAAATGACATAATATCTAAAGTCTGCAAAAATATTACTTGCCGCCCCCCCCCCACCCCCCAAAAATGGCAAAATAAGGAAAAGGTTATTATTTAAGAATAAAATGTTGTTCATAATAACAAAGGATTAAATCCATGCAGTGTTTATGCGCGTGTACTGTACCACTGCCGTCTCAGTATAGACGGCATTGACTGTACCCACAAAGAAAGTGGAACGAGGGAATATTGATTAACAAAGTAAGCAAGAAAATTAGCTTAAAAACAAAAAGGCTTTATAAAAATATCTCTATGACATTAAACGTTATAGAGGATATTTTCTCCACTGATCTTGGACACTTGATAAAAATACAGTAGATCAGATGTAATAAGAGAGAGCTCCTGCCTGTGCATCATTTTAAAAGTTTTACTATAAACATCTCTCTTTACTTATCTCTATGGCCTCTGGTGCTGGAAAACACCCGGTTCACTGACCGCTATCCTGATGTAAATCTCGGCAATCTACGATATTCTGAGACCAAACTCGAATGAAATTCTCAACATAACATTCATTGTTGATGGGCAAAGTTACCAATATCATTAATGTATATATATATATATATATATATATATATATATATATATATATATATATATATATATATATATATATATATATATATATATATATATATATATATATATATATACACAGAAGAGAGGGTGTAGTTTTACCCTGGTGAGAGCGGGTACCCTGAGAGGTACACCCTGAAAGCACTCTCCCATACATTGCCGGAACACCTGCTGTAGCTAGAAAAGGTGGACGAGGGTGGTAGTGTTGAGTTTATATGTGTGTGAGCGTGCGTGTGAGTGTATATCTGTCCAAATATTTCGAAATATTTTTTTACGGATCGGTAATACTTGTTCATGTAATGAACATTTCTAATTTAGTCATGATCTTTAAATATTTTTTATATAATTCAGTGGATTTCAAAAGGAAATCTAACTATCAATATGGACTTTTGAAAATTAAAAAAAAAATCATTCAATGTTATTTTCAGCCTAAAAAATATAATTGATCATTAACATTATCTTCAAACTAAATAAAAAACTTTTAACTTAGTAACACTTGTCAATTTTATAATAAATTTTTTTTGACTAACACTCATGATTTTAAAATTTCATTTTAAGCCATAAAAACTCATCCTTCTGACACTGGATCTCAAACAAATAGGAAAATTACACACACACACACACACACACACACACACATATATATATATATATATATATATATATATATATATATATATATATATATATATATATATATATATATATATATATAAGTATTCACATATTCATATACAGATGAGTGTGTGCGTTTTTGCTTTTGTATAAAAGTACAGATTTATAAAATTGCCGCTCGACCGTGAATAGTAAATAGGTTACGTTAGACCAAAATTTATATTTAATCCCAGTGTCCGTGATTGGGAGAAAAATAGTGTGATTAATATTAAAATCGTATTAAATGATATCATAAAACATTATACGCCTTTGTGAAATCTATCCATTACAGCTGGTAAGTTTGCATTACCTATTTCTTTCTCCGATGTATATACTACTTCAATTAAACAGAACAATAATAAACATTTTTAGTCAGCATTACGATTTGCTAAAGGATTTATGATTGTGTTGGATCAGTGAACAAACATCTTTAAAGGAAATCTCTTCATTGCAAGTACTGCTGGCATAGGGAAGCCTGAATTCCATGTTTTTCAGAAGACAACTGCAAAATGAGCTTATTTTATCAGGCATTGGCGTCTTTCACAGGAACAGAAGTGCAGTATAAAATCATAATTACAGAGAGAGAGAGAGAGAGAGAGAGAGAGAGAGAGAGAGAGAGAGAGAGAGAGAGAGAGAGAGAGAGAGAGATTGTTGATGATGCTGTTGCCCTTCAACGTTTAGGATGTTGAGCAAAACAGAAATTGTAATCTTGAATTAAATATATACATTCAAATCGACTTTTGTATTATGTCTAACAGCAATAAACCGATATAAACAATAGCAATTTGATGATAACTAAGTTCCACCAACATAGTTTCATCAAGAGTTAGCCCAAAATGAAGAAGTTTATTATTCGTTCTATATTGATTCCTGTCATTTTTAGCTATAATTGAGAGAGTGAGATTGAGATTACGTAAGGAAGCTGTTAAATGTTTTTAATATTGTTTGCAATAGAGCAGGTAATGATAATTACAAAATCAATTATATAATTTGAGTGAAGCATCTATTCTTCTTGTTATTAGAATTACTTTATTTTTCCAAATGGATTAGGTGGTCGATTCTGCTTGCAATAGGTACCGTTTAACAAAAAGTACAAACCTCTTTTATCTATGGCAATTGTTTACTGTAACACCAGAAACCTACTCCATCTCAAAATGCAGATGCCTCAATCCAGAATCGGGTTAACTTATAGGAAAATCCAAATGGTATAACACCATTGCAATCACGAGCATAGGCTATATTGATATTTTAAGTAGTAGGTAACTTTAGTTTGCGAATAAAATGAACTTTGGGGAAAAATCACAGAAAAGTTTTCAGTATATGTGTTAGATATGATTCGATGGGATAGCAATATTTAACCTACATTTCTATGTGTAGGCTAGTTTTATTTAATTTTTTTTTTTCAAAGTAAGATTAAAATCTTAAGCCTTTGTTTTCAATGAATACTATATCAAGAGGAAGGTTATTTGTAGAGATTTACATATGAAGGCGAGATATGCTGGTTTTATACTTCCTTAACAAAAAATGGGTCATGCAATAATACCATAAAATGTTCATGATTTTGAACATTATTATTATTATTATTATCATTATTATTATTATTATTATTATTATTATTATTATTATTATTATTATTATTATTATTATTATTATTATTATTATTATTATTAGCCAAGCTACAGCCCTAATTGTAAAACCAGGACACTATAAGCCAAGGGCACCAACAAGCAACGGAAATAGGGAAACAAATAAACTATATGAGAAGTAGTGAACAATTAAAGTAATATGTTTAAAAAACATACACACTTATATATATATATATATATATATATATATATATATATATATATATATATATATATATA
>NC_090729.1:59327849-59337849 GCF_036898095.1 Palaemon carinicauda | reverse complement strand
TGATTTGATAACTGCTATATCCAATGTCAAACAATTTTTATTCACTGTCTATCTACCTACCTATTTACTGTAAAAAAAAAAGATAGCCTGTACCGTAATTTCGCTTTAAACCTTCACCAATAATTATCGTCAGAATGATGACTTCATGAGACTCCACCCACTTTGGCCTCGTTATGAATCAGGATAACACTGAAGGCTATCATGGGCATTGTTGGATCAGAAAATTCAAATTCTGGCTATAAAAACTCATTTCTCGAGTAGTTGTAAGAAGTGCTAAATGATCCTCAATGATCCCAGCAGTTGGCCTAAAAGTTTAATTCATGCATACTACTGTTGCGGCAGTACTGCTACAGTAGTATTACTACGCCAGCACTGATACCCCACCCACATCTATGTATTGTTCCGCCATTCATAAAGTCTTTGTCATGTTTTTTCACTGTGCAATAAGCCATGGCCTCCTCAGAAATTAAGTTTAACATTAGATGATAGGTTATTTCATTAAGCTGACAAATTATGGCAACTGGGTATGTTATTGCCGACGTTGAAGCTAAAGATAAAGTGTGGTATCATTCCTTCATTGCATTATCATCTTTACTACTATTTGTTTTGCTACATGTAGTAAATATTTTAAAGGATAAATGAATTATGTTCACTTTACTTCTATAGATTCCCATTAGATGTACAAATAAAACTCCTAAAACTATTCATGATTTATTTACAAAATGCAGTCATGCCCAAAACATAGCCAGCACGTTCGTACGGCCTAAGAAGAAGAAAAAAAAATTATATCGGATGATCCGTTGGTCTGATGGAGATTTTAGCACAAAAATCTAATTTTAACCAAAAAAGTTATATAAAGACTGTTTACATACAATCTCTCTCTCTCTCTCTCTCTCTCTCTCTCTCTCTCTCTCTCTCTCTCTCTCTCTCTCTCTCTTGTTGGCATAGTGAATAGTTAATGGAAATGTTCAAAAGCCTGAATGACATTACAAGTATTATAATCATGTTACGCTAAATA
Organism: Palaemon carinicauda; assembly: GCF_036898095.1. Classification (NCBI taxonomy): domain Eukaryota; kingdom Metazoa; phylum Arthropoda; class Malacostraca; order Decapoda; family Palaemonidae; genus Palaemon; species Palaemon carinicauda. Next base: position 59,336,831 of record NC_090729.1, on the reverse strand, counting down.
CAAATCAGACCATAAACATTGGATTTAAACTAGAAACTGAATAATTACCTATTCAGGCTATAATAGATATGGTCAAGGGCTTTCTCATGACTGTATAAAGTTGCAAGTCGTAAGACAAATGTAGGTTTGCAACCACGGGGGCAATTCCAAATCCTGTTAGCCATTCTTGACTGTTATGGGTTTCAGAGCAGATGGAAGAAGGTGAATGGGTGTCTGGTGGATGGGCGGGGCAAAATTTTGTCCAAAGGTGTTTACATTGCTTACGTAATGAATGTTTTCGACTCTTGGCTCGGTATCACTGGCCATGGCGTCGGCTGGATCATTTTTACTCTATAAAAATTAAAACCATCGGGTTTAGGTTATTGATAATGCTGACAAAATTTGTGTGTGGTTGTAAAATATACATATGTCAACTTTCAGCTACACCCGATGCTTTGATAAGGAGCAAAGTCCAAAAAACCGTGTTACAGAGGCCCTGAATCTCATAGTAGTCTAATGTATTTACAATGCTAAGGAAGACCAGTATGTTTGAGGTATTAATCAAATTAATTTAAAAATGATGTCGCTGATCTGAAAACAGAAACTCTCCTCACTTCCTTACATGTTATAAAAAATAAAGTGCAATAACTGAATATCCTAATTACTGAAACTGCTAAAAAAAAATGTGTAATCTAATATTTTCCCAGTAAACTGTATGATTTTTTTCTATATTCTAAAAAAAAAAAATAGATGCTCTGATCCATTGAAGCTAAATTGTAACTGTAACCAATTTTCCATACAGAAAAAAAATCTTTAATTGCTAAGTATTACCGTATATTGATCTAGATTTCAAATGACAAGATTGAATGAGCTAAAAAATCATTCAAAAGATGAAAAAAAAAATCATAATTTTTTATCCATAATTTTCCAAATTTAATATTATTGGCAACAATTACTAGTCACATTTTTCATCGGGTGTTACAATATGACATAAATCATTAATTTCTGAAGACGAATTTCAAGCAACGAAACTTACCAAGAGTAATAACTCATAGAATATAACTCACCTGTAATGTTTTAGAGTATTTTTCTAACTCCTCATATGTGTTAAAATGCGCCGTGGGTTTATGACTATCGTAGTCCGTTTATTACATCAATAGATAATTCACAACAAAGAATCATAATCATAATGAGATTTGTCTGATATCTGCTATTCAAGGTATAAATTATTTTTTACCTCTTACCTTCATTGATTCATATTTACTATCATTGCTCAACATAAGTTCGTTGGACCTCTTAGTAGAAAAATTATTCAATGCAGTTTATCTGCATCCAAAATACGTTTGGTAAATATCTATCTTATCTCTGCAACTTCACCACGTTATCACCAGTTAAGTTAAAATCATATTACATATATATATATATATATATATATATATATATATATATATATATATATATATATATATATATATATATATATATATATAATATATATATATATAGGTAGCCGACATCAAACAAAGTGAAAAAAATGTGACGTTTCCACTCTACGTTCCTCCCAGCCTGAAAAAAGGACTCTACCGAGTTCGGCTGGTACTGCTAGGGTGCCACAGCCCACCCTCCCTCATTATCCACCGTAGATGAAGCTTCATAACGCTCTATATCCCACTCCTGCTACCTCTGCAGTCATCCAAGACCACTGGAGGAAGCAGCAGGACCTACCGGAACTGCATCACAATCGCTCGCCATTCATTCCTATTTCTAGCACGCTCTCTTGTCTCTCGCACATCTATCCTTCTGTCACCTAGAGGTTTCTTCATTCCATCCATCCACCCAAACCTTGGCTTTCCTCTTGCACTTCTCCCATCAACTATTGCATTCATTACCTTCTTTAGCAGACACGTATTTTCCATTCTCTTAACATGGCCAAACCACCCTAACACATTTATATCCACTTTAGCTGTTAACTTATTTCTTATACCTGTTCTCACCCTCACTACTTCGTTCCTAACACTATCTGCTCGAGATACACCAGCCATACTCTTCAAACATTTCATCTCCAACACATTCAATTTCTTTCTCTCCGTCACTTTCATTCCCCACAACTCCGATCTATACATCACAGTTAATACAATTACTTTCTCGGACAGAACTCTCTTTACATACATACCCAACCCTCTATTCCTTACCACTCCCTTCACTGCCCTAGTATTTTGCCTTCTTCATTCACTCTCTGACGTACATCTGCTTCCACTCCACTATTTGCTGCAACAACAGACCCCCAGTACTTAAGCTGATACACCTCCTCAAGTAACATTCCATTCAACAGGACCTTCAACCTCGTAACACCTTCTCTTCTCGTACATCGCATAACCTTACTCTTACACACATTAAGTCTCAACTTCCTTTTCCTACATACCCCTCGAAATTCTATCACTAATCGTCCAAGGTTTTCTTCCGAGTCAACAACCAGTACAGTATCATCGCAAACAACAACTAATCTACCTCCCATTCATGATTATACTCATCTACCAGTTTCAATCCTCGTCCAGGCACTTGACTTTTCACCTCTTTCACCACTCCATCAACATACAAGTTAAACAACCATGGTGACATTACACATCTAAGTCTCAGCTCCACTCTCACTGGTAACCAATCGCTCACTTCATCTTCTATCCTAACACACGTTTCACTACCTTTGTAGAAACTTCTCAGTGCTTGCAACAACCTTCCACCAATTCCATATAACCTCATCTATTCCACAACGCTTCCCTATCAACTCTATCCATAGACTCCTTAAAGGAGTCTATTACTCTATCATACGCTTTCTCCAGATCCATAAACACAACCTGCATATCTTTACCTTTTGCTAAATATTTCTCGCATAACTGCCTAACTGTAAAAATCTGATTCCTACACCCCCTACCTCTTTTAAAACCCACCCTGTACTAAGATCATATTAGAAATAATAATTATCAAACTTGATTTATAGATTTCTCTCTTTTCCATTTTGCATTCAGTTTAAAAGGAATTAATCTGATAGCATGTACAGTATTTATTAAGGTAGAGTAGTAGTAGTAGTAGTAGTAGTAGTAGTAGTAGTAGTAGTGAATGCTATAGAATATTAGTTATCCTGAAAAAAGAATATTAGGAGAATATTTTGTAAGTATTCTACAAGATTAAATATAAATATTCTTATAGCTAAGGCAAATTCCATCAATATCATCAGAATCTCCAAAGCCTCGTAGCTGCAATCAACAGCAGGTATTACTATCATATCCCCTCATTTAGGGCAGAGAGAAGGCATCTTCATTTAGCCCAGAGTTATCGCAAATAAGACCAGGAAACGTGCTTCTAATATTTACTCTTCGTAAAGGTCTAAGCCTTAAGGGATATAGCCGTTATAAATGTTCTCGTAAAGTATCTACAGTATGTCTAGCTAACAGGCGAACAATGTGGACTTGGAAATAGACTCTAGATAAACTTCATCCTCCATATAGTCATTAATTTATACGAAATAAAGCAACTGTTTATTTTTTTTTTTTTTTTTGTCTTTTTTTTTTTTTGCATTGTGATACAAGTATGAGACTGTTATTGAGCTAAAAGAAAAAAAAAACCTCCAATTTCCATTAACAAAAAGCTAATTCCAATAATAACCACCAGTTAACAGGAAATATCTGCCATGTTTAAACCCTAATATTCGATGCTCTTATCATGAAATTGGGGAACGTAATCTCAGCAATTCCTTGTGGTTATTTTATGTTTAGCTAAGACTCTGAAATTTTTATGAAAATTGGTAGTTGTTTAATTTTACCCTAAGCATAAGGGCGGAATTCTTCAGAGAGAAGATAACATATGCATATATATATATATATATATATATATATATATATATATATATATATATATATATATATATATATATATATATATATAAAGTGTACGCAGTGAATATTTATTGTAAATAGGATATATGTCCAGGAAATGCTAGAGTAAAAACAAAGTTGGGGAAAGTAATGCATCATACACAGGGGAGCTTGGCAGACTACTGATGACCCTTCTGTTTAGGTGTAAAAAGCAAATTACAAGTTTAAGTACGAATTCAAAGTAGAGATTTTATGGCACTGAGTATTTTTTTCACCGCTTTCTTAATCTTTTCATTAATCTTACAAAATTTAAATTAAAAAAATCAGTAGTATACGTCCTCAGTAAACAATATATATATATATATATATATATATATATATATATATATATATATATATATATATATATATATATATATATATATATATATATATATATATATATATATATATATAGATTTATGTATATATATATATATATATATATATATATATATATATATATATATATATATATATATATATATATATTTATATTTATATATATATACAAATATATATATATATATATATATATATATATATATATATATATATATATATATATATATATATATATATATATATATATATATATATATATATATATATATATATATATATATATATATATATATATATATATATATATATATATAAATATATATATATATATATATATATATATATATATATATATATATTTATATATATACAAATATATATATATATATATATATATATATATATATATATATATATATATATATATATATATATATATATATATATATATATATTTTATATATATATAAATGTATATGTATGCATGTATTGTGACGGCCCCGAGTAAGGGTGTGAACTCAAAGGCAGATTGAAAACGACTGAGTTATATTGTTGTGGAACACTCTCCTTATATACAAAACCTCAAGGCAACAGGACATGACAAGTTCACAAGACAGACAATATCACAGAGGAAAACCAGACATGAATTTTCATGTTCGGTTCAGTGCGAGGGAAGAGCGAAGATACAAGCATAATATATACAAAAGGAATTATGTGCAATTGTGTGAAACACGGTTGGTACAGTATATTCTTATAAAGCTAGTCCAGTGTAGAGTAAATACATTAGTTTATTGATTATTTTATTTAAGTATTATATTGCTCTCATATGTGCATTGAAGAGATGATACCCAGCCATAAAATTAGCTCTTTTCATGTAGATGTAAGTATTTCAAGTAAATTACGTAAGACTTTCGTCACGAATTTCATTGTATTCTTTATTCAAGATAGGCTGTGTAATTCTATGATATTTCTTTAGGAATTAACTTTTATTTCACGTATGTTTGTTATAATGTCATACGTAATTTACTTGAAAGTGATGTGGGATTTGTGCGAGATATGAACAAGGGCTTAGGTATTGGTCTTTCATATTTTATGAAGTATTGCGTCATGTTTGAGAGAGAATGTTCAGTAACATTTGCTTTGGAAAATTTTCTACCATGTGCTTTAGAAAAGTCGCGAAGGCCGGGTGAGAAAATATTATTTTTTTTTTATTTCGATACAATGTGGTCAGGCGGAGCTTCCTGTCTGCGAGAGCCGTTTGGTCTGGCATGAGTACAGCGTTCGGTAGAGGATACTTGGCAACTTTGATACTTGATGCAGTCCCCACGCTACCATACCTCGACCCGGGAACCTTCTGGAATTAGCAAAATTTCATATAAAAGGTGACACCTGGGATAGGTTACCGAGATCGAGATAGAGATTGCAGCCTGAAGACAGTCCTCTTCCCCTCTCCCTCTCTCACTCTCGCATGTATTCTAGTTTATTGTTTTTTAAAGTGTTCAGTATGTTTTAGTGAGTCCTCTCCCAAGTGACTCTGGGATCCAAAACATATTAACTGTTGAAAAGATACGCATTACGAAACGGCAATTTTGAATTCATTGTATTAAGGAGAGTTTTAGCAATTTGTAAAGTGTTTGTATTTGGCCCTGTAGTAAGGTTAAGATGGTCTGGTTATCTATTTTCATTAAGTGTCAAGGTTGAATATTGTATTTTTCACTTTTAATTTCAAGCTTTTGTATAGCTTACATTACATTATTTCTTTTCGTATTCTAAGGTTCATTCAGATATATTAATTCAAATCAATTTATTATATAATTTCAGATCGTAACATTTTTGTCTTAATCTAAGTTTTATTCAGAATTAATTTTTTATATTGATTTATTTTTGAAATGTAAAATCTTTCACAGTGTTGTAATTCAAATAGAATCTATTTATTTTTGTAAAGAGTGTATTATTACAATCATCAATATTCAAGACCAAATTCTGCTCATATCCTGTTAAGAACCACAGTAAGTTTGAATATGTCTTAATAATACTTAAGAGTAATTACTTAAGAGACCTTTGGATATTCAGCGTTTTATATATTCTGTCTGGGAGTTACTTAAAAGTCTCAGAACTCGAGTATTAATGTTTTAAAGTGTAACAGTTTTAATGTGAAAGCAAACAAGGGAGTTTCGAATTCGAGAGGTAGATTAACTTGCCAGTCGTAGCATTTATAACATTCTTTGTCTGGTTCTCAGTCACAAGCTATATATATATATATATATATATATATATATATATATATATATATATATATATATATATATATATATATATATATATATATATATATATATATATATATAGTGCCCACACCACGGGAGCCATATTGTATTAAATATTTAAGGTGCTCAGACCAGGGATCCATATCATATAATATACTTCGGTGCCCAAAACCTTGGGATCAAGGAAATTTGTTTTAAATATTGGTGATAACAGGGTCGTGTTTTGATTAAAGGTTTTTAGATAGTAAAATGTTTGAGTATTGTTACTATATTATTTTTTTGGAAAGGCATTAATTAGCGTTAAATTATAAGATGGCACTGTTTAATATCCAATAGTTTTTGAATAATCCAAGTGTTCATGAATTGTCAGAAGCTAATGTAACTAAAGTCAGTGGCTCTCTATCTTTATGGCATGTAGCGGCCATACTACGAGTGGGATGATTCAGGCCCAAATCAAGTGTCTAGCCTTGTGGCAGCTTGTGAAATGTTGGAGGAAGCTAAGGAAGAAATTTTAGCGAAGGAAGGACCGATTAATCCACAAACTGAAGGCATGGCAGCATATAGGGATGTTGAGGTTAAGATTCAACGAATTGCAGCAGAGAAAAATTAATGGAAGCAAAGGAATAAGAAGAAGAGAGAGAAGAAAGGCGACGTGTGAAAAATGTGGAAGCGAGGGAAATGCATGACAGGAAGAAAAAGAGAGAAGACAGGAAGAAAAAGAGATGGAAAAAGCAAGGTATGTGCGGGAGTTGAAATCGTTGCACGCCCAGGCCCAGTTGACCCCACAAACCTAAATGGCCCCTGGTAAGCACGATCCAGAGTTTAATGTGTTAGAAGCCCAAAGGTTAATTCCACGGCTCACAGAAGAGTCTCCAGATGAGTTCTTCAATCATTTTGAAGCGGTTCCAGCGATGATGAGATGGCCAGAAGATAAATGGTCTGTGTTATAGTAGAATGTACTCTATGGGAAGGGCCGCAGTGTTTAGTTATCCTTATCCCAGAACCAGAGGATGGAGCATCAAGAAGTGGAGAGGAGCGTGCTGCAAGTGAATCAGATAACCCTTGAATTTTATAATGAAAGGTTCCTAGGTTTGAAATAGGACAAGAAAATGACTTTCCTGAGTAATGCTTATAGGGTAGGGCGATGTTTTAAGAAATGGACAGAGGCTGCTAACGTAAAGAAGAAGGCTGATTTAAAAGAATTCATAATACTAGAGCAGTATCTACGAGGAATTCATGAACACATTCGAACGTACTTTAGAGAGAGAGGTGTAAAAAAACTTGATAAAACCACTTTACTGAATGAAGATTATAGTATGAGTCGTAAACCCTCCTCAGGTACGAAGTTTCAACCGTTGTTCTTACTAAGTGTCAAGTATTCGCTGAACCATGGAAACCAGATCAGTTATAACTACTGGAACAAGTTCAAAAGTTACAACAGCAGCATCACTGGTACTGTCCCTAGGCAGAATGCGATAGTACCACAACAACAAACGTCAAATCGTCCTCCTTCAAGTGCGGAAGGCTGATATTGTCTGTTTTAAGTGTAGCAAGAGAAGCTATATCAGTAAGGAATGTTGATCAAATCAACCGAAACCAGTGGCTCGAGTGATTTGGAAAATTTTACAACAATAGAAACTACGATTATGATTTCAATATTATTTTAAATGAGTATCAAAACTAAGATAATATAGCAACAGAGATTTAGTACAGGTAAGGCATCAAACTATTAAATTAATATCATATAACTTGATAAATATTGAAAATAGCTATTAAAAATGGGCAATATTCATGAATATAAAAACAAAATCTAGTCTCGATGGACAGCTATAATTCTTAATAACTATCAAATTTGAAGAGGCTGTTAAAGTTTAAAACGTCTCCTAATCTGATTTATGGAAATATGCAAATCATCGATAGGATATTATCTTGTTAAGTCTTCTCGTTAATGGAATTAGTAATCATGGGGATTTGATAATACATAATAAGTATGAGGACTTTGTGGTCACTTGTTTGATTAAATAGCTACATGTCAAAATATTTTCTTAGGTTTCCTTTTATGGACTTTGTGCAAATTCTTTCGAATATGCGATTACATTTGTTAATCTTTGTAAATTTATATTTATAAACTAGATCCAATTTAGATGTTTTTGTAAAGCTTAGTGAATACTGAAAATTACTTTTAGATAGATTCGCAGCCAAACAAACGCAAAACAATTCCATTAAAAAAAAAAAAAAAAAACATTCGTTGTAGGGAAAGGAAATAGTTAGATAACATGACCCAAAGATCATATATCTCAATATGCATTGCATGTAAAATTTTGACTATATTTGATTCAATTCTTTGTTTAAATTGATGAATGTTAAAGCAAAATATTTTGATATGATACTCGTTGAAAACTTCATATTTACATAATGACTTTGGCATTTATTAAGGTTGACGGAAAACGTTCGTTATCTATGATATCCAATAACACTTGCAA
>NC_090729.1:59320349-59322849 GCF_036898095.1 Palaemon carinicauda | reverse complement strand
ACTTCTATTCAAAGAGAGAGAAAAAAAAATATTTTCCTTAAATATTATTTTTCTGATATCCTAATGTCCTCCAGCTAAGTCCCTTACACCATTGTCATAACTTTCTATGTTTGTTTTCCAACTGTAGAGGCGAAGTACATATCCTATCAACTATGAGAAGAACTCTCATGCCATAATACAGTAAGGCCTCTGCTTAGGGAAAAAGTTAATGTGGAAGAAAGTCACTATAAACAATTTGATGCCATAAAACTTTCCTCTTATATTCAAGATATACAAAGGAAGCATTTTGTGAATAAAGAAGAAAAAATCCTAGAAAAACTTATAAAACTTCTTTATTCTTCCTTAAGTTAGACCAAAAAAAAAAAAAAAAATATCTTTGTTAGAAGGCAAATACAATCTTCAATGAAGTTTTATCTTTTTTCCTAGTCTTCGGATCTTCTACTTGAATCAAAATACTTATAATGTAAAAGTTAAACTCTTGATTAGAAATTACTAAATATTATTCATAAAAAATTATGAAGTTACAGGATATTCATGCTGCATATTATTTATTCTATTCTCACAACTCCAGCTGTGGGAGATACATTTTTTAAAAAAAATAAAGCTTCGAAGTATGATCTTGAATCTTGCTTAATTGAAAGTGAACACATGAAAATATTGTCTCAACTAAAAAAAACTATCATTGTTTAATGATATTACATTTTAGCCACAAAAATATATATTTCCAATATAAAGAGATAACAACTAAAAAAAAAAAAGAAAAAAAAATCTAGTTTGTGCTATGCTACTTCCTTTTCAAACTAAAGATAAAATATATAAATAAAAAAACAAAAAGCACAATTATTCGGTTCTAATTATCAGTACATAGTCAGTTTGCATATGTAATAAAAAATAACTGAAATTACGAGTAAAATATAATAATAAAAAATAAAAGTATATTTATTGAGCTATTACCAATCTCGATATATTCTAACGAGGAGGAATATAACAATCGTCTCATGAATATCCCTTCCCTGCCGAAATATCAGCCAAAGGCTAATGTTTCCCTCTAGCATTATAATCATCATGAAAATTTATAGAAAATCAGATGTGAGTGAGAATTTTCCAGCCAAACATCTCTCTCATATATGCACACGCATTTTCTACATGCTTTCCGGAGATATGTTTAATTATTTTCGTATAATATATATATATATATATATATATATATATATATATATATATATATATATATATATATATATATATATATATATATATATATATATATATATATATATATATATATATATATATATATATATATATAGATGAGCTAAGCACAGTCAGGTTGTTACTTTGTGGAATAAGTGAATGTCAACAGATATCTTCTTTGTTAAAGGAAAGACGGTTATAATGTGGCGTGGGATGCCACTTTGAGAATGTCGTTATCGGCTTGGCTTTTAGGCACTCGAAAATGTTCGTTAAAAGTTAGCGTCACCAAAATCTCTCTCTATTGGTTCTTCTAAGACTTTCGGGTCAGCACAACCAATCATCGATCAGGCCATAGAAAGGCCAAGCTGGGCGTTTGAACTGCCCATAGTTTTTTAGTCAGTTAGAGTTGGGAGGCGTGAGTGGTTAGACCTACACGTCCAGGTCACGGGTGCCAGAATGAGTGCCAACCAGTACCATTTCTCTGAGGACTTTTTATTAGTAAAGTAACGTAATGATAATTAAGGGCCGCCCTTGTAGCTTAAATAGAATATAGCAGCTGTGGAAAATTAACAATTCGATTATCATTGGTGCATGATCCTACCCTCTCTCATAATGGTGTTAGCCAAGGATTGTCTCTATCTTTGTTTCCCCAAGACGTGAAGTTGAACCCCCCCTTAATACGACCTAAATCGGGTCATATTAAATGGTGTCAGGTGTTGTGGGGTGATTAACAAATTAGCGTCTGTGCTAAGTGATTTTAGCCGACGTGAGATTTTTGAAAAAGTGGAAACAAAAGAGACTAGTGACAATGGTTAACACAAGAAGTTCGACGTCGAGTGGCAGTGACGGAGAGAGAGAGGGGTGAAATGAAGTGTAGCTCATGTATGCCCGGTACTCGGTGAACGTTTCTCAACGCACATGATAGCAGATACACAACCATAGAGGCAGCTCGGCACCCAACCGACATCGACAACCTTCCCAGGATGGGGCGCTTGTAGGAGAACCTCGAAGAGGCAGAGGTCTGAGAGGTAGTATGTGGCGACTGGCGGTTGTTGGAACTGAGGGGTGGTACTAACAGGTGGCCACCTACGGCCTTTATGGCCCTACGATGAACAGCGGTAGTGTTATGGATGTCAGGCCACAAACCACCATCTGAAAGCTGTTAAAAAGAAGACAGCGTCGGCAGAAGAAATCATGTTTCCCCTGTACCAACGAGAGGGAGGGGAAGACGACACAGGAAGGGGAAGACAACGCGGGAAGGGGACCAACGGTCCCTCGGGCCGTCCGTCAGACCGCAAGGACTGGG
>NC_090729.1:59312849-59315349 GCF_036898095.1 Palaemon carinicauda | reverse complement strand
TTTATGTTCAACATATATCTCGCTCATATCTACACTTTGTCTTAGCAGTATTGCAAGTGGCTTCGCGATGGTGTTTGCTGTTTTTTTTTTTTTAAATCACTGGAACTCCATCTGGTCCGGCTGCCGATCCATTTTTAATATCGTTTATAGTCTTGACCATATCTGCTTCATTAATATCTATATCCGTTAGATATTCAATATTTTCTTCTCTTATTTTTGTCTCATTATTCTCATTCGCAATTCTTGGCTTGAACTCACTCCTATATTTTTCTGCTAATATGTTGCACATTTCCTTTTTTTCATTCGTTAGCCGTCCTTCAATTCTTAGAGGGCCTATTTCTAATCTCCCTTTATTCATCTTTTTTGCTTAGGAGTAAAGTACTTTGGGGTTTCTTTTCATATTTGAAGTGTCCTTTCTTCTAAGTCCCTTTTTTTAATTTTCTTTCGACTGAATAATCTTTTGTTCTGCCTTTTCTAACTTACATTTTATTTCCATCATTTTCCACAAATTTTTTTCTTTTGCAAGATTTTTCTTCCACTTTCTAATTTTCTGAAATAAGATCCTTCTGTCTCTTGGTATGCATGTCTTTTGTTTATTGTTTTTTTTCGGTACATGTTTTTCAACAATTTTTTCCAGTATTTTGTACAGTATGTCCGTATTTACCTGTATATTATCACTCACAAATACATTTTTCCATTCTTTATTCAGTTTTTCGTTTATTTCTGACCATTTTATATTCTTACTGTAAAAATTATATTTTCCATATTCTTCCCAAAGTTTTGTGCTTTTATTAATTCTGCAATCACTTGCTTTGGAATTGACTATCAATTCTATGACATTGTGGTCTGAAATTCCCGTGTTATACACTGTTATTTCTTTGACAAAATTCACCTCATTCACAAATACTAGATCTAGGACATTTTCCTTTCTTGTTGGAATGTGGTTTATTTGTTGCATATTATGTTCCAATAGCATATCTTGAAGCTTTTCAAATTGCCTCTTATCTTCTGCGCTACTATTACTCTCTTTTTTATATGTATACATACAACCACTTTCTTTTATCCGTTCTTTCCAATCCACGAAAGGAAAGTTAAAATCTACGGATAGGAGAATATTCGTCTTTATGTTTTCTACATATACCATCTATTTTTTCTATCATTGTGTCAAACTCCTTAGTATTTGGGGGTCTGTAAAGTACAATATTCACTAGTTTTTCAGATTCTACTTCTACCGCAATCAATTCACATTCTGTGTTGCTGTATTTTTCATAGACTTTTCCTTAATTTATGTCTCTTCCATATATTGTGGTTTCCCCTCGATTCCTATTTTTTCTGTCTGATCTATAAGTTTGGAAACCCTTTATCTGGTCATCACTGCCAGTCTCTTTGGAATACCATGTTTCACTTATATTTAATATATCTTTTTTTTTCAATTTGGGTTAGTTCTTCAAAGAACTCTGTTTTCCTTTTAGAGTTACTCGTGACTAACTCTATTATGGTTTGTGTTTCATCCCCATTATTTAATATTGGTAATAATATGGATTCTCCCATTCTTCCTTCCTATTCTGATACGATGTTCTGTTCTTCATTTACTGGAATTCTGCCATTGAAAAATCCAGCTTTTCTATTATATTTGCTCTTTTGCATTTATGTTTATTTTTGTGTGTATACCTGCAATTATCCCCATATCTGCACCAACCCCTGGCATTATAGATGCATTCTTTGTAGTTGGGCTCTAAATGTGCATATTTGGGTTGGAAGGCCTCATATCTTGGGGCTTTTGGTTCATAGTGCGGTATATACACGGCCTGCTTTTTTGTTTCTTTTTTGTTTCATTTTTGCTTTCATTTTCTTTTCAGTTTGCTGAGTTTTCTCACTTTCATTCATGGTTGCAGGATGCATATATCAACATTTTTTGTTTTAACTGCATCCTTTTCCCTTTTTTAGGTTTTTGCATATTTTTGGATGGAGATCTCTGCATTTGTCTCCATATCCGTCTTAATACGCACATTTACCATATATTTCATTATTATGACATATCTTTGGATGCTTGTAGTAGCATCTTTCGCCAAATTTGCAATTCCCTCTTTTCAGCAAATTATTATTATTATTATTATTATTATTATTATTATTATTATTATTATTATTATTATTATTATTATTACTATTTTTATTATTATTATTATTATTATTAAATGCTAAGCTACAACCCTAGTTGGAAAAGCAGGATGCTACAAGCCCAGGGGCCCCAACAGGGAAAATAGCCCAGTGAGGAAAGGAAATAAAGAAAAGTAAAATATTTCAAGTACAGTAACATTAAAAAAAATATTTCCTATAAAAACTATAAAAAAAAAAGTTTAACAAAACAAGAGGAAGGGAAACTAGATAGAATTGTGCCCGAGTATCCTCAAGCACGAGAACTCTAACCCAAGACAGTGGAAGACCATGGTACAGAGGTTATGGCACTGCCCAAGACTAGAGAGCAATGGTTTGATTTTGA
>NC_090729.1:59227849-59307849 GCF_036898095.1 Palaemon carinicauda | reverse complement strand
CATTCGATTAATGATAAATTTTGCACATTTAAACGTGTTTCTTTCATATTTCAAATAAGCCATATATATTAATACATTAAAGTCTGGATTCGATTAACGACTGGGGATCAGAGCCCCAGGCGGAACTGCCTCAAAGACTATGATATCGGACCAGCGGGGATTTGAACCCTCGTCCAGGATATCTGTATGCCAGTGACCATACCACTCGGCCACGGAGAAAGATAAAAGTCAATGACAATTCTTCTATACATATACCTGTCAAATTCTGGTTTTCTGTACTTAGAATTGAAATCAACCCATCTTCACCATCGTAGCTAATTGGTAGGTTTGGGACTTGGCATTCGATTAATGATAAATTTTTGCACATTTAAACGTGTTTCTTTCATATTTCAAATAAGCCATATATATTAATACATTAAAGTCTGGATTCTCTTAACGACCTGGGGATCAGAGCCCCAGGCGGAACCGCCCAAAGACTATGATATCGGACCAGCGGGGATTTGAACCCTCGTCCAGGATATCTGTATGCCAGTGACCATACCACTCGGCCACGAAGAAAGATAAAAGTCAATGACAATTCTTCTATACATATACCTGTCAAATTCTGGTTTTCTGTACTTAGAATTGAAATCAACCCATCTTCACCATCGTAGCTAATTGGTAGGTTTGGGACTTGGCATTCAATTAATGTTAAATTTTTGCACATTTAAACGTGTTTCTTTCATATTTCAAATAAGCCATATATATTGATAAATTAAAGTCTGGATTCTCTTAACGACCTGGGGATCAGAGCCCCAGGCGGAACCGCCCAAAGACTATGATATCGGACCATCGGGGATTTGAACCCTCGTCCAGGATATCTGTATGCCAGTGACCATACCACTCGTCCACGAAGAAAGATAAAAGTCAATGACAATTCTTCTATACATATACCTGTCAAATTCTGGTTTTCTGTACTTAGAATTGAAATCAACCCATCTTCACCATCGTAGCTAATTGGTAGGTTTGGGACTTGGCATTCGATTAATGATAAATTTTTGCACATTTAAACGTGTTTCTTTCATATTTCAAATAAGCCATATATATTAATACATTAAAGTCTGGATTCTCTTAACGACCTGGGGATCAGAGCCCCAGGCGGAACCCCAAAGACTATGATATCGGACCAGCGGGGATTTGAACCCTCGTCCAGGATATCTGTATGCCAGTGACCATACCACTAGCCACGAAGAAAGATAAAAGTCAATGACAATTCTTCTATACATATACCTGTCAAATTCTGGTTTTCTGTACTTAGAATTGAAATCAACCCATCTTCACCATCGTAGCTAATTGGTAGGTTTGGGACTTGGCATTCGATTAATGATAAATTTTTGCACATTTAAACGTGTTTCTTTCATATTTCAAATAAGCCATATATATTAATACATTAAAGTCTGGATTCGATTAACGACCTGGGGATCAGAGCCCCAGGCGGAACCGCCCAAAGACTATGATATCGGACCAGCGGGGATTTGAACCCTCGTCCAGGATATCTGTATGCCAGTGACCATACCACTCGCCACGAAGAAAGATAAAAGTCAATGACAATTCTTCTATACATATACCTGTCAAATTCTGGTTTTCTGTACTTAGAATTGAAATCAACCCATCTTCACCATCGTAGCTAATTGGTAGGTTTGGGACTTGGCATTCGATTAATGATAATTTTTGCACATTTAAACGTGTTTCTTTCATATTTCAAATAAGCCATATATATTAATACATTAAAGTCTGGATTCTCTTAACGACCTGGGGATCAGAGCCCCAGGCGGAACCGCCTAAAGACTATGATATCGGACCAGCGGGGATTTGAACCCTCGTCCAGGATATCTGTATGCCAGTGACCATACCACTCGGCCACGGAGAAAGATAAAAGTCAATGACAATTCTTCTATACATATACCTGTCAAATTCTGGTTTTCTGTACTTAGAATTGAAATCAACCCATCTTCACCATCGTAGCTAATTGGTAGGTTTGGGACTTGGCATTCGATTAATGATAAATTTTTGCACATTTAAACGTGTTTCTTTCATATTTCAAATAAGCCATATATATTAATACATTAAAGTCTGGATTCTCTTAACGACCTGGGGATCAGAGCCCCAGGCGGAACCGCCTAAAGACTATGATATCGGACCAGCGGGGATTTGAACCCTCGTCCAGGATATCTGTATGCCAGTGACCATACCACTCGGCCACGAAGAAAGATAAAAGTCAATGACAATTCTTCTATACATATACCTGTCAAATTCTGGTTTTCTGTACTTAGAATTGAAATCAACCCATCTTCACCATCGTAGCTAATTGGTAGGTTTGGGACTTGGCATTCGATTAATGATAAATTTTTGCACATTTAAACGTGTTTCTTTCATATTTCAAATAAGCCATATATATTAATACATTAAAGTCTGGATTCTCTTAACGACCTGGGGATCAGAGCCCCAGGCGGAACCGCCCAAAGACTATGATATCGGACCAGCGGGGATTTGAACCCTCGTCCAGGATATCTGTATGCCAGTGACCATACCACTCGGCCACGAAGAAAGATAAAAGTCAATGACAATTCTTCTATACATATACCTGTCAAATTCTGGTTTTCTGTACTTAGAATTGAAATCAACCCATCTTCACCATCGTAGCTAATTGGTAGGTTTGGGACTTGGCATTCGATTAATGATAAATTTTTGCACATTTAAACGTGTTTCTTTCATATTTCAAATAAGCCATATATATTAATACATTAAAGTCTGGATTCTCTTAACGACCTGGGGATCAGAGCCCCAGGCGGAACCGCCCAAAGACTATGATATCGGACCAGCGGGGATTTGAACCCTCGTCCAGGATATCTGTATGCCAGTGACCATACCACTCGGCCACGAAGAAAGATAAAAGTCAATGACAATTCTTCTATACATATACCTGTCAAATTCTGGTTTTCTGTACTTAGAATTGAAATCAACCCATCTTCACCATCGTAGCTAATTGGTAGGTTTGGGACTTGGCATTCGATTAATGATAAATTTTTGCACATTTAAACGTGTTTCTTTCATATTTCAAATAAGCCATATATATTAATACATTAAAGTCTGGATTCTCTTAACGACCTGGGGATCAGAGCCCCAGGCGGAACCGCCCAAAGACTATGATATCGGACCAGCGGGGATTTGAACCCTCGTCCAGGATATCTGTATGCCAGTGACCATACCACTCGGTCCACGAAGAAAGATAAAAGTCAATGACAATTCTTCTATACATATACCTGTCAAATTCTGGTTTTCTGTACTTAGAATTGAAATCAACCCATCTTCACCATCGTAGCTAATTGGTAGGTTTGGGACTTGGCATTCGATTAATGATAAATTTTTGCACATTTAAACGTGTTTCTTTCATATTTCAAATAAGCCATATATATTAATACATTAAAGTCTGGATTCTCTTAACGACCTGGGGATCAGAGCCCCAGGCGGAACCGCCTAAAGACTATGATATCGGACCAGCGGGGATTTGAACTCTCGTCCAGGATATCTGTATGCCAGTGACCATACCACTCGGCCACGAAGAAAGATAAAAGTCAATGACAATTCTTCTATACATATACCTTCAAATTCTGGTTTTCTGTACTTAGAATTGAAATCAACCCATCTTCACCATCGTAGCTAATTGGTAGGTTTGGGACTTGGCATTCGATTAATGATAACTTTTTGCACATTTAAACGTGTTTCTTTCATATTTCAAATAAGCCATATATATTAATACATTAAAGTCTGGATTCTCTTAACGACCTGGGGATCAGAGCCCCAGGCGGAACCGCCTAAAGACTATGATATCGGACCAGCGGGGATTTGAACTCTCGTCCAGGATATCTGTATGCCAGTGACCATACCACTCGGCCACGGAGAAAGATAAATGTCAATGACAATTCTTCTATACATATACCTGTCAAATTCTGGTTTTCTGTACTTAGAATTGAAATCAACCCATCCTCACCATCGTAGCTAATTGGTAGGTTTGGGACTTGGCATTCGATTAATGATAAATTTTTGCACATTTAAACGTGTTTCTTTCATATTTCAAATAAGCCATATATATTAATACATTAAAGTCTGGATTCTCTTAACGACCTGGGGATCAGAGCCCCAGGCGGAACCGCCAAAGACTATGATATCGGACCAGCGGGGATTTGAACCCTCGTCCAGGATATCTGTATGCCAGTGACCATACCACTCGGCCACGAAGAAAGATAAAAGTCAATGACAATTCTTCTATACATATACCTGTCAAATTCTGGTTTTCTGTACTTAGAATTGAAATCAACCCATCTTCACCATCGTAGCTAATTGGTAGGTTTGGGACTTGGCATTCGATTAATGATAAATTTTTGCACATTTAAACGTGTTTCTTTCATATTTCAAATAAGCCATATATATTAATACATTAAAGTCTGGATTCTCTTAACGACCTGGGGATCAGAGCCCCAGGCGGAACCGCCCAAAGACTATGATATCGGACCAGCGGGGATTTGAACCCTCGTCCAGGATATCTGTATGCCAGTGACCATACCACTCGGCCACGAAGAAAGATAAAAGTCAATGACAATTCTTCTATACATATACCTGTCAAATTCTGGTTTTCTGTACTTAGAATTGAAATCAACCCATCTTCACCATCGTAGCTAATTGGTAGGTTTGGGACTTGGCATTCGATTAATGATAAATTTTTGCACATTTAAACGTGTTTCTTTCATATTTCAAATAAGCCATATATATTAATACATTAAAGTCTGGATTCTCTTAACGACCTGGGGATCAGAGCCCCAGGCGGAACCGCCCAAAGACTATGATATCGGACCAGCGGGGATTTGAACCCTCGTCCAGGATATCTGTATGCCAGTGACCATACCACTCGGCCACGAAGAAAGATAAAAGTCAATGACAATTCTTCTATACATATACCTGTCAAATTCTGGTTTTCTGTACTTAGAATTGAAATCAACCCATCTTCACCATCGTAGCTAATTGGTAGGTTTGGGACTTGGCATTCGATTAATGATAAATTTTTGCACATTTAAACGTGTTTCTTTCATATTTCAAATAAGCCATATATATTAATACATTAAAGTCTGGATTCTCTTAACGACCTGGGGATCAGAGCCCCAGGCGGAACCGCCCAAAGACTATGATATCGGACCAGCGGGGATTTGAACCCTCGTCCAGGATATCTGTATGCCAGTGACCATACCACTCGGCCACGAAGAAAGATAAAAGTCAATGACAATTCTTCTATACATATACCTGTCAAATTCTGGTTTTCTGTACTTAGAATTGAAATCAACCCATCTTCACCATCGTAGCTAATTGGTAGGTTTGGGACTTGGCATTCGATTAATGATAAATTTTTGCACATTTAAACGTGTTTCTTTCATATTTCAAATAAGCCATATATATTAATACATTAAAGTCTGGATTCTCTTAACGACCTGGGGATCAGAGCCCCAGGCGGAACCGCCCAAAGACTATGATATCGGACCAGCGGGGATTTGAACCCTCGTCCAGGATATCTGTATGCCAGTGACCATACCACTCGGCCACGAAGAAAGATAAATGTCAATGACAATTCTTCTATACATATACCTGTCAAATTCTGGTTTTCTGTACTTAGAATTGAAATCAACCCATCTTCACCATCGTAGCTAATTGGTAGGTTTGGGACTTGGCATTCGATTAATGATAAATTTTTGCACATTTAAACGTGTTTCTTTCATATTTCAAATAAGCCATATATATTAATACATTAAAGTCTGGATTCTCTTAACGACCTGGGGATCAGAGCCCCAGGCGGAACCGCCAAAGACTATGATATCGGACCAGCGGGGATTTGAACCCTCGTCCAGGATATCTGTATGCCAGTGACCATACCACTCGGCCACGAAGAAAGATAAAAGTCAATGACAATTCTTCTATACATATACCTGTCAAATTCTGGTTTTCTGTACTTAGAATTGAAATCAACCCATCTTCACCATCGTAGCTAATTGGTAGGTTTGGGACTTGGCATTCGATTAATGATAATTTTTGCACATTTAAACGTGTTTCTTTCATATTTCAAATAAGCCATATATATTAATACATTAAAGTCTGGATTCTCTTAACGACCTGGGGATCAGAGCCCCAGGCGGAACCGCCTAAAGACTATGATATCGGACCAGCGGGGATTTGAACTCTCGTCCAGGATATCTGTATGCCAGTGACCATACCACTCGGCCACGGAGAAAGATAAATGTCAATGACAATTCTTCTATACATATACCTGTCAAATTCTGGTTTTCTGTACTTAGAATTGAAATCAACCCATCCTCACCATCGTAGCTAATTGGTAGGTTTGGGACTTGGCATTCGATTAATGATAAATTTTTGCACATTTAAACGTGTTTCTTTCATATTTCAAATAAGCCATATATATTAATACATTAAAGTCTGGATTCTCTTAACGACCTGGGGATCAGAGCCCCAGGCGGAACCGCCAAAGACTATGATATCGGACCAGCGGGGATTTGAACCCTCGTCCAGGATATCTGTATGCCAGTGACCATACCACTCGGCCACGAAGAAAGATAAAAGTCAATGACAATTCTTCTATACATATACCTGTCAAATTCTGGTTTTCTGTACTTAGAATTGAAATCAACCCATCTTCACCATCGTAGCTAATTGGTAGGTTTGGGACTTGGCATTCGATTAATGATAAATTTTTGCACATTTAAACGTGTTTCTTTCATATTTCAAATAAGCCATATATATTAATACATTAAAGTCTGGATTCTCTTAACGACCTGGGGATCAGAGCCCCAGGCGGAACGCCCAAAGACTATGATATCGGACCAGCGGGGATTTGAACCCTCGTCCAGGATATCTGTATGCCAGTGACCATACCACTCGGCCACGAAGAAAGATAAAAGTCAATGACAATTCTTCTATACATATACCTGTCAAATTCTGGTTTTCTGTACTTAGAATTGAAATCAACCCATCTTCACCATCGTAGCTAATTGGTAGGTTTGGGACTTGGCATTCAATTAATGATAAATTTTTGCACATTTAAACGTGTTTCTTTCATATTTCAAATAAGCCATATATATTAATACATTAAAGTCTGGATTCTCTTAACGACCTGGGGATCAGAGCCCCAGGCGGAACCGCCCAAAGACTATGATATCGGACCAGCGGGGATTTGAACCCTCGTCCAGGATATCTGTATGCCAGTGACCATACCACTCGGCCACGAAGAAAGATAAAAGTCAATGACAATTCTTCTATACATATACCTGTCAAATTCTGGTTTTCTGTACTTAGAATTGAAATCAACCCATCTTCACCATCGTAGCTAATTGGTAGGTTTGGGACTTGGCATTCGATTAATGATAAATTTTTGCACATTTAAACGTGTTTCTTTCATATTTCAAATAAGCCATATATATTAATACATTAAAGTCTGGATTCTCTTAACGACCTGGGGATCAGAGCCCCAGGCGGAACCGCCCAAAGACTATGATATCGGACCATCGGGGATTTGAACCCTCGTCCAGGATATCTGTATGCCAGTGACCATACCACTCGGCCACGAAGAAAGATAAATGTCAATGACAATTCTTCTATACATATACCTGTCAAATTCTGGTTTTCTGTACTTAGAATTGAAATCAACCCATCTTCACCATCGTAGCTAATTGGTAGGTTTGGGACTTGGCATTCGATTAATGATAAATTTTTGCACATTTAAACGTGTTTCTTTCATATTTCAAATAAGCCATATATATTAATACATTAAAGTCTGGATTCTCTTAACGACCTGGGGATCAGAGCCCCAGGCGGAACCGCCCAAAGACTATGATATCGGACCAGCGGGGATTTGAACCCTCGTCCAGGATATCTGTATGCCAGTGACCATACCACGGTCCACGAAGAAAGATAAAAGTCAATGACAATTCTTCTATACATATACCTGTCAAATTCTGGTTTTCTGTACTTAGAATTGAAATCAACCCATCTTCACCATCGTAGCTAATTGGTAGGTTTGGGACTTGGCATTCGATTAATGATAAATTTTTGCACATTTAAACGTGTTTCTTTCATATTTCAAATAAGCCATATATATTAATACATTAAAGTCTGGATTCTCTTAACGACCTGGGGATCAGAGCCCCAGGCGGAACCGCCTAAGACTATGATATCGGACCAGCGGGGATTTGAACTCTCGTCCAGGATATCTGTATGCCAGTGACCATACCACTCGGCCACGGAGAAAGATAAATGTCAATGACAATTCTTCTATACATATACCTGTCAAATTCTGGTTTTCTGTACTTAGAATTGAAATCAACCCATCTTCACCATCGTAGCTAATTGGTAGGTTTGGGACTTGGCATTCGATTAATGATAAATTTTGCACATTTAAACGTGTTTCTTTCATATTTCAAATAAGCCATATATATTAATACATTAAAGTCTGGATTCTCTTAACGACCTGGGGATCAGAGCCCCAGGCGGAACCGCCTAAAGACTATGATATCGGACCAGCGGGGATTTGAACCCTCGTCCAGGATATCTGTATGCCAGTGACCATACCACTCGGCCACGAAGAAAGATAAAAGTCAATGACAATTCTTCTATACATATACCTGTCAAATTCTGGTTTTCTGTACTTAGAATTGAAATCAACCCATCTTCACCATCGTAGCTAATTGGTAGGTTTGGGACTTGGCATTCGATTAATGATAAATTTTTGCACATTTAAACGTGTTTCTTTCATATTTCAAATAAGCCATATATATTAATACATTAAAGTCTGGATTCTCTTAACGACCTGGGGATCAGAGCCCCAGGCGGAACGCCCAAAGACTATGATATCGGACCAGCGGGGATTTGAACCCTCGTCCAGGATATCTGTATGCCAGTGACCATACCACTCGGCCACGAAGAAAGATAAAAGTCAATGACAATTCTTCTATACATATACCTGTCAAATTCTGGTTTTCTGTACTTAGAATTGAAATCAACCCATCTTCACCATCGTAGCTAATTGGTAGGTTTGGGACTTGGCATTCGATTAATGATAAATTTTTGCACATTTAAACGTGTTTCTTTCATATTTCAAATAAGCCATATATATTAATACATTAAAGTCTGGATTCTCTTAACGACCTGGGGATCAGAGCCCCAGGCGGAACCGCCCAAAGACTATGATATCGGACCAGCGGGGATTTGAACCCTCGTCCAGGATATCTGTATGCCAGTGACCATACCACTCGGCCACGAAGAAAGATAAAAGTCAATGACAATTCTTCTATACATATACCTGTCAAATTCTGGTTTTCTGTACTTAGAATTGAAATCAACCCATCTTCACCATCGTAGCTAATTGGTAGGTTTGGGACTTGGCATTCAATTAATGTTAAATTTTTGCACATTTAAACGTGTTTCTTTCATATTTCAAATAAGCCATATATATTAATACATTAAAGTCTGGATTCTCTTAACGACCTGGGGATCAGAGCCCCAGGCGGAACCGCCCAAAGACTATGATATCGGACCAGCGGGGATTTGAACCCTCGTCCAGGATATCTGTATGCCAGTGACCATACCACTCGGCCACGAAGAAAGATAAAAGTCAATGACAATTCTTCTATACATATACCTGTCAAATTCTGGTTTTCTGTACTTAGAATTGAAATCAACCCATCTTCACCATCGTAGCTAATTGGTAGGTTTGGGACTTGGCATTCGATTAATGATAAATTTTTGCACATTTAAACGTGTTTCTTTCATATTTCAAATAAGCCATATATATTAATACATTAAAGTCTGGATTCTCTTAACGACCTGGGGATCAGAGCCCCAGGCGGAACCGCCAAAGACTATGATATCGGACCATCGGGGATTTGAACTCTCGTCCAGGATATCTGTATGCCAGTGACCATACCACTCGGCCACGAAGAAAGATAAATGTCAATGACAATTCTTCTATACATATACCTGTCAAATTCTGGTTTTCTGTACTTAGAATTGAAATCAACCCATCCTCACCATCGTAGCTAATTGGTAGGTTTGGGACTTGGCATTCGATTAATGATAAATTTTTGCACATTTAAACGTGTTTCTTTCATATTTCAAATAAGCCATATATATTAATACATTAAAGTCTGGATTCGATTAACGACCTGGGGATCAGAGCCCCAGGCGGAACGCCCAAAGACTATGATATTGGACCAGCGGGGATTTGAACCCTCGTCCAGGATATCTGTATGCCAGTGACCATACCACTCGGCCACGAAGAAAGATAAAAGTCAATGACAATTCTTCTATACATATACCTTCAAATTCTGGTTTTCTGTACTTAGAATTGAAATCAACCCATCTTCACCATCGTAGCTAATTGGTAGGTTTGGGACTTGGCATTCGATTAATGATAACTTTTTGCACATTTAAACGTGTTTCTTTCATATTTCAAATAAGCCATATATATTAATACATTAAAGTCTGGATTCTCTTAACGACCTGGGGATCAGAGCCCCAGGCGGAACCGCCTAAGACTATGATATCGGACCAGCGGGGATTTGAACTCTCGTCCAGGATATCTGTATGCCAGTGACCATACCACTCGGCCACGGAGAAAGATAAATGTCAATGACAATTCTTCTATACATATACCTGTCAAATTCTGGTTTTCTGTACTTAGAATTGAAATCAACCCATCCTCACCATCGTAGCTAATTGGTAGGTTTGGGACTTGGCATTCGATTAATGATAAATATTTGCACATTTAAACGTGTTTCTTTCATATTTCAAATAAGCCATATATATTAATACATTAAAGTCTGGATTCTCTTAACGACCTGGGGATCAGAGCCCCAGGCGGAACCGCCTAAAGACTATGATATCGGACCAGCGGGGATTTGAACCCTCGTCCAGGATATCTGTATGCCAGTGACCATACCACGGCCACGAAGAAAGATAAAAGTCAATGACAATTCTTCTATACATATACCTGTCAAATTCTGGTTTTCTGTACTTAGAATTGAAATCAACCCATCTTCACCATCGTAGCTAATTGGTAGGTTTGGGACTTGGCATTCGATTAATGATAAATTTTTGCACATTTAAACGTGTTTCTTTCATATTTCAAATAAGCCATATATATTAATACATTAAAGTCTGGATTCTCTTAACGACCTGGGGATCAGAGCCCCAGGCGGAACGCCCAAAGACTATGATATCGGACCAGCGGGGATTTGAACCCTCGTCCAGGATATCTGTATGCCAGTGACCATACCACTCGGCCACGAAGAAAGATAAAAGTCAATGACAATTCTTCTATACATATACCTGTCAAATTCTGGTTTTCTGTACTTAGAATTGAAATCAACCCATCTTCACCATCGTAGCTAATTGGTAGGTTTGGGACTTGGCATTCAATTAATGTTAAATTTTTGCACATTTAAACGTGTTTCTTTCATATTTCAAATAAGCCATATATATTAATACATTAAAGTCTGGATTCTCTTAACGACCTGGGGATCAGAGCCCCAGGCGGAACCGCCCAAAGACTATGATATCGGACCAGCGGGGATTTGAACCCTCGTCCAGGATATCTGTATGCCAGTGACCATACCACTCGGCCACGAAGAAAGATAAAAGTCAATGACAATTCTTCTATACATATACCTGTCAAATTCTGGTTTTCTGTACTTAGAATTGAAATCAACCCATCTTCACCATCGTAGCTAATTGGTAGGTTTGGGACTTGGCATTCGATTAATGATAAATTTTTGCACATTTAAACGTGTTTCTTTCATATTTCAAATAAGCCATATATATTAATACATTAAAGTCTGGATTCTCTTAACGACCTGGGGATCAGAGCCCCAGGCGGAACCGCCCAAAGACTATGATATCGGACCATCGGGGATTTGAACCCTCGTCCAGGATATCTGTATGCCAGTGACCATACCACTCGGCCACGAAGAAAGATAAATGTCAATGACAATTCTTCTATACATATACCTGTCAAATTCTGGTTTTCTGTACTTAGAATTGAAATCAACCCATCTCACCATCGTAGCTAATTGGTAGGTTTGGGACTTGGCATTCGATTAATGATAAATTTTTGCACATTTAAACGTGTTTCTTTCATATTTCAAATAAGCCATATATATTAATACATTAAAGTCTGGATTTCTTAACGACCTGGGGATCAGAGCCCCAGGCGGAACCGCCCAAAGACTATGATATCGGACCAGCGGGGATTTGAACCCTCGTCCAGGATATCTGTATGCCAGTGACCATACCACGCGTCCACGAAGAAAGATAAAAGTCAATGACAATTCTTCTATACATATACCTGTCAAATTCTGGTTTTCTGTACTTAGAATTGAAATCAACCCATCTTCACCATCGTAGCTAATTGGTAGGTTTGGGACTTGGCATTCGATTAATGATAATTTTTGCACATTTAAACGTGTTTCTTTCATATTTCAAATAAGCCATATATATTAATACATTAAAGTCTGGATTCTCTTAACGACCTGGGGATCAGAGCCCCAGGCGGAACCGCCTATAGACTATGATATCGGACCAGCGGGGATTTGAACTCTCGTCCAGGATATCTGTATGCTAGTGACCATACCACTCGGCCACGGAGAAAGATAAATGTCAATGACAATTCTTCTATACATATACCTGTCAAATTCTGGTTTTCTGTACTTAGAATTGAAATCAACCCATCTTCACCATCGTAGCTAATTGGTAGGTTTGGGACTTGGCATTCGATTAATGATAAATTTTGCACATTTAAACGTGTTTCTTTCATATTTCAAATAAGCCATATATATTAATACATTAAAGTCTGGATTCTCTTAACGACCTGGGGATCAGAGCCCCAGGCGGAACCGCCTAAAGACTATGATATCGGACCAGCGGGGATTTGAACCCTCGTCCAGGATATCTGTATGCCAGTGACCATACCACTCGGCCACGAAGAAAGATAAAAGTCAATGACAATTCTTCTATACATATACCTGTCAAATTCTGGTTTTCTGTACTTAGAATTGAAATCAACCCATCTTCACCATCGTAGCTAATTGGTAGGTTTGGGACTTGGCATTCGATTAATGATAAATTTTTGCACATTTAAACGTGTTTCTTTCATATTTCAAATAAGCCATATATATTAATACATTAAAGTCTGGATTCTCTTAACGACCTGGGGATCAGAGCCCCAGGCGGAACCGCCCAAAGACTATGATATCGGACCAGCGGGGATTTGAACCCTCGTCCAGGATATCTGTATGCCAGTGACCATACCACTCGGCCACGAAGAAAGATAAAAGTCAATGACAATTCTTCTATACATATACCTGTCAAATTCTGGTTTTCTGTACTTAGAATTGAAATCAACCCATCTTCACCATCTTAGCTAATTGGTAGGTTTGGGACTTGGCATTCGATTAATGTTAAATTTTTGCACATTTAAACGTGTTTCTTTCATATTTCAAATAAGCCATATATATTAATACATTAAAGTCTGGATTCTCTTAACGACCTGGGGATCAGAGCCCCAGGCGGAACCGCCCAAAGACTATGATATCGGACCAGCGGGGATTTGAACCCTCGTCCAGGATATCTGTATGCCAGTGACCATACCACTCGGCCACGAAGAAAGATAAAAGTCAATGACAATTCTTCTATACATATACCTGTCAAATTCTGGTTTTCTGTACTTAGAATTGAAATCAACCCATCTTCACCATCGTAGCTAATTGGTAGGTTTGGGACTTGGCATTCGATTAATGATAAATTTTTGCACATTTAAACGTGTTTCTTTCATATTTCAAATAAGCCATATATATTAATACATTAAAGTCTGGATTCTCTTAACGACCTGGGGATCAGAGCCCCAGGCGGAACCGCCCAAAGACTATGATATCGGACCAGCGGGGATTTGAACCCTCGTCCAGGATATCTGTATGCCAGTGACCATACCACTCGGCCACGAAGAAAGATAAAAGTCAATGACAATTCTTCTATACATATACCTGTCAAATTCTGGTTTTCTGTACTTAGAATTGAAATCAACCCATCTTCACCATCGTAGCTAATTGGTAGGTTTGGGACTTGGCATTCGATTAATGATAAATTTTTGCACATTTAAACGTGTTTCTTTCATATTTCAAATAAGCCATATATATTAATACATTAAAGTCTGGATTCTCTTAACGACCTGGGGATCAGAGCCCCAGGCGGAACCGCCCAAAGACTATGATATCGGACCAGCGGGGATTTGAACCCTCGTCCAGGATATCTGTATGCCAGTGACCATACCACTCGGCCACGAAGAAAGATAAAAGTCAATGACAATTCTTCTATACATATACCTGTCAAATTCTGGTTTTCTGTACTTAGAATTGAAATCAACCCATCTTCACCATCGTAGCTAATTGGTAGGTTTGGGACTTGGCATTCGATTAATGATAAATTTTTGCACATTTAAACGTGTTTCTTTCATATTTCAAATAAGCCATATATATTAATACATTAAAGTCTGGATTCTCTTAACGACCTGGGGATCAGAGCCCCAGGCGGAACCGCCAAAGACTATGATATCGGACCAGCGGGGATTTGAACTCTCGTCCAGGATATCTGTATGCCAGTGACCATACCACTCGGCCACGAAGAAAGATAAATGTCAATGACAATTCTTCTATACATATACCTGTCAAATTCTGGTTTTCTGTACTTAGAATTGAAATCAACCCATCTTCACCATCGTAGCTAATTGGTAGGTTTGGGACTTGGCATTCGATTAATGATAAATTTTTGCACATTTAAACGTGTTTCTTTCATATTTCAAATAAGCCATATATATTAATACATTAAAGTCTGGATTCTCTTAACGACCTGGGGATCAGAGCCCCAGGCGGAACCGCCTAAAGACTATGATATCGGACCAGCGGGGATTTGAACTCTCGTCCAGGATATCTGTATGCCAGTGACCATACCACTCGGCCACGAAGAAAGATAAAAGTCAATGACAATTCTTCTATACATATACCTGTCAAATTCTGGTTTTCTGTACTTAGAATTGAAATCAACCCATCTTCACCATCGTAGCTAATTGGTAGGTTTGGGACTTGGCATTCGATTAATGATAAATTTTTGCACATTTAAACGTGTTTCTTTCATATTTCAAATAAGCCATATATATTAATACATTAAAGTCTGGATTCTCTTAACGACCTGGGGATCAGAGCCCCAGGCGGAACCGCCCAAAGACTATGATATCGGACCAGCGGGGATTTGAACCCTCGTCCAGGATATCTGTATGCCAGTGACCATACCACTCGGCCACGAAGAAAGATAAAAGTCAATGACAATTCTTCTATACATATACCTGTCAAATTCTGGTTTTCTGTACTTAGAATTGAAATCAACCCATCTTCACCATCGTAGCTAATTGGTAGGTTTGGGACTTGGCATTCGATTAATGATAAATTTTTGCACATTTAAACGTGTTTCTTTCATATTTCAAATAAGCCATATATATTAATACATTAAAGTCTGGATTCTCTTAACGACCTGGGGATCAGAGCCCCAGGCGGAACGCCCAAAGACTATGATATCGGACCAGCGGGGATTTGAACCCTCGTCCAGGATATCTGTATGCCAGTGACCATACCACTCGGCCACGAAGAAAGATAAAAGTCAATGACAATTCTTCTATACATATACCTGTCAAATTCTGGTTTTCTGTACTTAGAATTGAAATCAACCCATCTTCACCATCGTAGCTAATTGGTAGGTTTGGGACTTGGCATTCGATTAATGATAAATTTTTGCACATTTAAACGTGTTTCTTTCATATTTCAAATAAGCCATATATATTAATACATTAAAGTCTGGATTCTCTTAACGACCTGGGGATCAGAGCCCCAGGCGGAACCGCCCAAAGACTATGATATCGGACCAGCGGGGATTTGAACCCTCGTCCAGGATATCTGTATGCCAGTGACCATACCACTCGGCCACGAAGAAAGATAAAAGTCAATGACAATTCTTCTATACATATACCTGTCAAATTCTGGTTTTCTGTACTTAGAATTGAAATCAACCCATCTTCACCATCGTAGCTAATTGGTAGGTTTGGGACTTGGCATTCAATTAATGTTAAATTTTTGCACATTTAAACGTGTTTCTTTCATATTTCAAATAAGCCATATATATTAATACATTAAAGTCTGGATTCTCTTAACGACCTGGGGATCAGAGCCCCAGGCGGAACCGCCCAAAGACTATGATATCGGACCAGCGGGGATTTGAACCCTCGTCCAGGATATCTGTATGCCAGTGACCATACCACTCGGCCACGAAGAAAGATAAAAGTCAATGACAATTCTTCTATACATATACCTGTCAAATTCTGGTTTTCTGTACTTAGAATTGAAATCAACCCATCTTCACCATCGTAGCTAATTGGTAGGTTTGGGACTTGGCATTCGATTAATGATAAATTTTTGCACATTTAAACGTGTTTCTTTCATATTTCAAATAAGCCATATATATTAATACATTAAAGTCTGGATTCTCTTAACGACCTGGGGATCAGAGCCCCAGGCGGAACCGCCTAAAGACTATGATATCGGACCAGCGGGGATTTGAACTCTCGTCCAGGATATCTGTATGCCAGTGACCATACCACTCGGCCACGAGAAAGATAAATGTCAATGACAATTCTTCTATACATATACCTGTCAAATTCTGGTTTTCTGTACTTAGAATTGAAATCAACCCATCTTCACCATCGTAGCTAATTGGTAGGTTTGGGACTTGGCATTCGATTAATGATAAATTTTTGCACATTTAAACGTGTTTCTTTCATATTTCAAATAAGCCATATATATTAATACATTAAAGTCTGGATTTCTTAACGACCTGGGGATCAGAGCCCCAGGCGGAACGCCCAAAGACTATGATATCGGACCAGCGGGGATTTGAACCCTCGTCCAGGATATCTGTATGCCAGTGACCATACCACTCGGCCACGAAGAAAGATAAAAGTCAATGACAATTCTTCTATACATATACCTGTCAAATTCTGGTTTTCTGTACTTAGAATTGAAATCAACCCATCTTCACCATCGTAGCTAATTGGTAGGTTTGGGACTTGGCATTCGATTAATGATAATTTTTGCACATTTAAACGTGTTTCTTTCATATTTCAAATAAGCCATATATATTAATACATTAAAGTCTGGATTCTCTTAACGACCTGGGGATCAGAGCCCCAGGCGGAACCGCCTAAGACTATGATATCGGACCAGCGGGGATTTGAACTCTCGTCCAGGATATCTGTATGCCAGTGACCATACCACTCGGCCACGAAGAAAGATAAAAGTCAATGACAATTCTTCTATACATATACCTGTCAAATTCTGGTTTTCTGTACTTAGAATTGAAATCAACCCATCTTCACCATCGTAGCTAATTGGTAGGTTTGGGACTTGGCATTCGATTAATGATAAATTTTGCACATTTAAACGTGTTTCTTTCATATTTCAAATAAGCCATATATATTAATACATTAAAGTCTGGATTCTCTTAACGACCTGGGGATCAGAGCCCCAGGCGGAACCGCCTAAAGACTATGATATCGGACCAGCGGGGATTTGAACCCTCGTCCAGGATATCTGTATGCCAGTGACCATACCACTCGGCCACGAAGAAAGATAAAAGTCAATGACAATTCTTCTATACATATACCTGTCAAATTCTGGTTTTCTGTACTTAGAATTGAAATCAACCCATCTTCACCATCGTAGCTAATTGGTAGGTTTGGGACTTGGCATTCGATTAATGATAAATTTTTGCACATTTAAACGTGTTTCTTTCATATTTCAAATAAGCCATATATATTAATACATTAAAGTCTGGATTCTCTTAACGACCTGGGGATCAGAGCCCCAGGCGGAACGCCCAAAGACTATGATATCGGACCAGCGGGGATTTGAACCCTCGTCCAGGATATCTGTATGCCAGTGACCATACCACTCGGCCACGAAGAAAGATAAAAGTCAATGACAATTCTTCTATACATATACCTGTCAAATTCTGGTTTTCTGTACTTAGAATTGAAATCAACCCATCTTCACCATCGTAGCTAATTGGTAGGTTTGGGACTTGGCATTCAATTAATGATAAATTTTTGCACATTTAAACGTGTTTCTTTCATATTTCAAATAAGCCATATATATTAATACATTAAAGTCTGGATTCTCTTAACGACCTGGGGATCAGAGCCCCAGGCGGAACCGCCCAAAGACTATGATATCGGACCAGCGGGGATTTGAACCCTCGTCCAGGATATCTGTATGCCAGTGACCATACCACTCGGCCACGAAGAAAGATAAAAGTCAATGACAATTCTTCTATACATATACCTGTCAAATTCTGGTTTTCTGTACTTAGAATTGAAATCAACCCATCTTCACCATCGTAGCTAATTGGTAGGTTTGGGACTTGGCATTCGATTAATGATAAATTTTTGCACATTTAAACGTGTTTCTTTCATATTTCAAATAAGCCATATATATTAATACATTAAAGTCTGGATTCTCTTAACGACCTGGGGATCAGAGCCCCAGGCGGAACCGCCAAAGACTATGATATCGGACCAGCGGGGATTTGAACCCTCGTCCAGGATATCTGTATGCCAGTGACCATACCACTCGGCCACGAAGAAAGATAAATGTCAATGACAATTCTTCTATACATATACCTGTCAAATTCTGGTTTTCTGTACTTAGAATTGAAATCAACCCATCTTCACCATCGTAGCTAATTGGTAGGTTTGGGACTTGGCATTCGATTAATGATAAATTTTTGCACATTTAAACGTGTTTCTTTCATATTTCAAATAAGCCATATATATTAATACATTAAAGTCTGGATTCTCTTAACGACCTGGGGATCAGAGCCCCAGGCGGAACCGCCCAAAGACTATGATATCGGACCAGCGGGGATTTGAACCCTCGTCCAGGATATCTGTATGCCAGTGACCATACCACGCGTCCACGAAGAAAGATAAAAGTCAATGACAATTCTTCTATACATATACCTTCAAATTCTGGTTTTCTGTACTTAGAATTGAAATCAA
The DNA here is from genome assembly GCF_036898095.1 of Palaemon carinicauda. Classification (NCBI taxonomy): domain Eukaryota; kingdom Metazoa; phylum Arthropoda; class Malacostraca; order Decapoda; family Palaemonidae; genus Palaemon; species Palaemon carinicauda. Next base: position 59,288,606 of record NC_090729.1, on the reverse strand, counting down.
CCCATCTTCACCATCGTAGCTAATTGGTAGGTTTGGGACTTGGCATTCGATTAATGATAATTTTTGCACATTTAAACGTGTTTCTTTCATATTTCAAATAAGCCATATATATTAATACATTAAAGTCTGGATTCTCTTAACGACCTGGGGATCAGAGCCCCAGGCGGAACCGCCTAAGACTATGATATCGGACCAGCGGGGATTTGAACTCTCGTCCAGGATATCTGTATGCCAGTGACCATACCACTCGGCCACGGAGAAAGATAAATGTCAATGACAATTCTTCTATACATATACCTGTCAAATTCTGGTTTTCTGTACTTAGAATTGAAATCAACCCATCTTCACCATCGTAGCTAATTGGTAGGTTTGGGACTTGGCATTCGATTAATGATAAATTTTTGCACATTTAAACGTGTTTCTTTCATATTTCAAATAAGCCATATATATTAATACATTAAAGTCTGGATTCTCTTAACGACCTGGGGATCAGAGCCCCAGGCGGAACCGCCTAAAGACTATGATATCGGACCAGCGGGGATTTGAACCCTCGTCCAGGATATCTGTATGCCAGTGACCATACCACTCGGCCACGAAGAAAGATAAAAGTCAATGACAATTCTTCTATACATATACCTGTCAAATTCTGGTTTTCTGTACTTAGAATTGAAATCAACCCATCTTCACCATCGTAGCTAATTGGTAGGTTTGGGACTTGGCATTCGATTAATGATAAATTTTTGCACATTTAAACGTGTTTCTTTCATATTTCAAATAAGCCATATATATTAATACATTAAAGTCTGGATTCTCTTAACGACCTGGGGATCAGAGCCCCAGGCGGAACCGCCCAAAGACTATGATATCGGACCAGCGGGGATTTGAACCCTCGTCCAGGATATCTGTATGCCAGTGACCATACCACTCGGCCACGAAGAAAGATAAAAGTCAATGACAATTCTTCTATACATATACCTGTCAAATTCTGGTTTTCTGTACTTAGAATTGAAATCAACCCATCTTCACCATCTTAGCTAATTGGTAGGTTTGGGACTTGGCATTCGATTAATGATAAATTTTTGCACATTTAAACGTGTTTCTTTCATATTTCAAATAAGCCATATATATTAATACATTAAAGTCTGGATTCTCTTAACGACCTGGGGATCAGAGCCCCAGGCGGAACCGCCCAAAGACTATGATATCGGACCAGCGGGGATTTGAACCCTCGTCCAGGATATCTGTATGCCAGTGACCATACCACTCGGCCACGAAGAAAGATAAAAGTCAATGACAATTCTTCTATACATATACCTGTCAAATTCTGGTTTTCTGTACTTAGAATTGAAATCAACCCATCTTCACCATCGTAGCTAATTGGTAGGTTTGGGACTTGGCATTCGATTAATGATAAATTTTTGCACATTTAAACGTGTTTCTTTCATATTTCAAATAAGCCATATATATTAATACATTAAAGTCTGGATTCTCTTAACGACCTGGGGATCAGAGCCCCAGGCGGAACCGCCCAAAGACTATGATATCGGACCAGCGGGGATTTGAACCCTCGTCCAGGATATCTGTATGCCAGTGACCATACCACTCGGCCACGAAGAAAGATAAAAGTCAATGACAATTCTTCTATACATATACCTGTCAAATTCTGGTTTTCTGTACTTAGAATTGAAATCAACCCATCTTCACCATCGTAGCTAATTGGTAGGTTTGGGACTTGGCATTCGATTAATGATAAATTTTTGCACATTTAAACGTGTTTCTTTCATATTTCAAATAAGCCATATATATTAATACATTAAAGTCTGGATTCTCTTAACGACCTGGGGATCAGAGCCCCAGGCGGAACCGCCCAAAGACTATGATATCGGACCAGCGGGGATTTGAACCCTCGTCCAGGATATCTGTATGCCAGTGACCATACCACTCGGCCACGAAGAAAGATAAAAGTCAATGACAATTCTTCTATACATATACCTGTCAAATTCTGGTTTTCTGTACTTAGAATTGAAATCAACCCATCTTCACCATCGTAGCTAATTGGTAGGTTTGGGACTTGGCATTCGATTAATGATAAATTTTTGCACATTTAAACGTGTTTCTTTCATATTTCAAATAAGCCATATATATTAATACATTAAAGTCTGGATTCTCTTAACGACCTGGGGATCAGAGCCCCAGGCGGAACCGCCAAAGACTATGATATCGGACCAGCGGGGATTTGAACCCTCGTCCAGGATATCTGTATGCCAGTGACCATACCACTCGGCCACGAAGAAAGATAAAAGTCAATGACAATTCTTCTATACATATACCTGTCAAATTCTGGTTTTCTGTACTTAGAATTGAAATCAACCCATCTTCACCATCGTAGCTAATTGGTAGGTTTGGGACTTGGCATTCGATTAATGATAAATTTTTGCACATTTAAACGTGTTTCTTTCATATTTCAAATAAGCCATATATATTAATACATTAAAGTCTGGATTCTCTTAACGACCTGGGGATCAGAGCCCCAGGCGGAACCGCCTAAAGACTATGATATCGGACCAGCGGGGATTTGAACTCTCGTCCAGGATATCTGTATGCCAGTGACCATACCACTCGGCCACGAAGAAAGATAAAAGTCAATGACAATTCTTCTATACATATACCTGTCAAATTCTGGTTTTCTGTACTTAGAATTGAAATCAACCCATCTTCACCATCGTAGCTAATTGGTAGGTTTGGGACTTGGCATTCGATTAATGATAAATTTTGCACATTTAAACGTGTTTCTTTCATATTTCAAATAAGCCATATATATTAATACATTAAAGTCTGGATTCTCTTAACGACCTGGGGATCAGAGCCCCAGGCGGAACCGCCCAAAGACTATGATATCGGACCAGCGGGGATTTGAACCCTCGTCCAGGATATCTGTATGCCAGTGACCATACCACTCGGCCACGAAGAAAGATAAAAGTCAATGACAATTCTTCTATACATATACCTGTCAAATTCTGGTTTTCTGTACTTAGAATTGAAATCAACCCATCTTCACCATCGTAGCTAATTGGTAGGTTTGGGACTTGGCATTCGATTAATGATAAATTTTTGCACATTTAAACGTGTTTCTTTCATATTTCAAATAAGCCATATATATTAATACATTAAAGTCTGGATTCTCTTAACGACCTGGGGATCAGAGCCCCAGGCGGAACCGCCCAAAGACTATGATATCGGACCAGCGGGGATTTGAACCCTCGTCCAGGATATCTGTATGCCAGTGACCATACCACTCGGCCACGAAGAAAGATAAAAGTCAATGACAATTCTTCTATACATATACCTGTCAAATTCTGGTTTTCTGTACTTAGAATTGAAATCAACCCATCTTCACCATCGTAGCTAATTGGTAGGTTTGGGACTTGGCATTCGATTAATGATAAATTTTTGCACATTTAAACGTGTTTCTTTCATATTTCAAATAAGCCATATATATTAATACATTAAAGTCTGGATTCTCTTAACGACCTGGGGATCAGAGCCCCAGGCGGAACCGCCCAAAGACTATGATATCGGACCAGCGGGGATTTGAACCCTCGTCCAGGATATCTGTATGCCAGTGACCATACCACTCGGCCACGAAGAAAGATAAAAGTCAATGACAATTCTTCTATACATATACCTGTCAAATTCTGGTTTTCTGTACTTAGAATTGAAATCAACCCATCTTCACCATCGTAGCTAATTGGTAGGTTTGGGACTTGGCATTCGATTAATGATAAATTTTTGCACATTTAAACGTGTTTCTTTCATATTTCAAATAAGCCATATATATTAATACATTAAAGTCTGGATTCTCTTAACGACCTGGGGATCAGAGCCCCAGGCGGAACCGCCTAAAGACTATGATATCGGACCAGCGGGGATTTGAACTCTCGTCCAGGATATCTGTATGCCAGTGACCATACCACTCGGCCACGGAAGAAAGATAAATGTCAATGACAATTCTTCTATACATATACCTGTCAAATTCTGGTTTTCTGTACTTAGAATTGAAATCAACCCATCTCACCATCGTAGCTAATTGGTAGGTTTGGGACTTGGCATTCGATTAATGATAAATTTTTGCACATTTAAACGTGTTTCTTTCATATTTCAAATAAGCCATATATATTAATACATTAAAGTCTGGATTCTCTTAACGACCTGGGGATCAGAGCCCCAGGCGGAACCGCCCAAAGACTATGATATCGGACCAGCGGGGATTTGAACCCTCGTCCAGGATATCTGTATGCCAGTGACCATACCACGCGTCCACGAAGAAAGATAAAAGTCAATGACAATTCTTCTATACATATACCTTCAAATTCTGGTTTTCTGTACTTAGAATTGAAATCAACCCATCTTCACCATCGTAGCTAATTGGTAGGTTTGGGACTTGGCATTCGATTAATGATAAATTTTTGCACATTTAAACGTGTTTCTTTCATATTTCAAATAAGCCATATATATTAATACATTAAAGTCTGGATTCTCTTAACGACCTGGGGATCAGAGCCCCAGGCGGAACCGCCCAAAGACTATGATATCGGACCAGCGGGGATTTGAACCCTCGTCCAGGATATCTGTATGCCAGTGACCATACCACTCGGCCACGAAGAAAGATAAAAGTCAATGACAATTCTTCTATACATATACCTGTCAAATTCTGGTTTTCTGTACTTAGAATTGAAATCAACCCATCTTCACCATCGTAGCTAATTGGTAGGTTTGGGACTTGGCATTCGATTAATGATAAATTTTTGCACATTTAAACGTGTTTCTTTCATATTTCAAATAAGCCATATATATTAATACATTAAAGTCTGGATTCTCTTAACGACCTGGGGATCAGAGCCCCAGGCGGAACCGCCCAAAGACTATGATATCGGACCAGCGGGGATTTGAACCCTCGTCCAGGATATCTGTATGCCAGTGACCATACCACTCGGCCACGAAGAAAGATAAAAGTCAATGACAATTCTTCTATACATATACCTGTCAAATTCTGGTTTTCTGTACTTAGAATTGAAATCAACCCATCTTCACCATCGTAGCTAATTGGTAGGTTTGGGACTTGGCATTCAATTAATGATAAATTTTTGCACATTTAAACGTGTTTCTTTCATATTTCAAATAAGCCATATATATTAATACATTAAAGTCTGGATTCTCTTAACGACCTGGGGATCAGAGCCCCAGGCGGAACCGCCCAAAGACTATGATATCGGACCAGCGGGGATTTGAACCCTCGTCCAGGATATCTGTATGCCAGTGACCATACCACTCGGCCACGAAGAAAGATAAAAGTCAATGACAATTCTTCTATACATATACCTGTCAAATTCTGGTTTTCTGTACTTAGAATTGAAATCAACCCATCTTCACCATCGTAGCTAATTGGTAGGTTTGGGACTTGGCATTCGATTAATGATAAATTTTTGCACATTTAAACGTGTTTCTTTCATATTTCAAATAAGCCATATATATTAATACATTAAAGTCTGGATTCTCTTAACGACCTGGGGATCAGAGCCCCAGGCGGAACGCCCAAAGACTATGATATCGGACCAGCGGGGATTTGAACCCTCGTCCAGGATATCTGTATGCCAGTGACCATACCACTCGGCCACGAAGAAAGATAAAAGTCAATGACAATTCTTCTATACATATACCTGTCAAATTCTGGTTTTCTGTACTTAGAATTGAAATCAACCCATCTTCACCATCGTAGCTAATTGGTAGGTTTGGGACTTGGCATTCGATTAATGATAAATTTTTGCACATTTAAACGTGTTTCTTTCATATTTCAAATAAGCCATATATATTAATACATTAAAGTCTGGATTCTCTTAACGACCTGGGGATCAGAGCCCCAGGCGGAACCGCCCAAAGACTATGATATCGGACCAGCGGGGATTTGAACCCTCGTCCAGGATATCTGTATGCCAGTGACCATACCACTCGGCCACGAAGAAAGATAAAAGTCAATGACAATTCTTCTATACATATACCTGTCAAATTCTGGTTTTCTGTACTTAGAATTGAAATCAACCCATCTTCACCATCGTAGCTAATTGGTAGGTTTGGGACTTGGCATTCGATTAATGATAATTTTTGCACATTTAAACGTGTTTCTTTCATATTTCAAATAAGCCATATATATTAATACATTAAAGTCTGGATTCTCTTAACGACCTGGGGATCAGAGCCCCAGGCGGAACCGCCAAAGACTATGATATCGGACCAGCGGGGATTTGAACCCTCGTCCAGGATATCTGTATGCCAGTGACCATACCACTCGGCCACGAAGAAAGATAAAAGTCAATGACAATTCTTCTATACATATACCTGTCAAATTCTGGTTTTCTGTACTTAGAATTGAAATCAACCCATCTTCACCATCGTAGCTAATTGGTAGGTTTGGGACTTGGCATTCGATTAATGATAAATTTTTGCACATTTAAACGTGTTTCTTTCATATTTCAAATAAGCCATATATATTAATACATTAAAGTCTGGATTCTCTTAACGACCTGGGGATCAGAGCCCCAGGCGGAACCGCCCAAAGACTATGATATCGGACCAGCGGGGATTTGAACCCTCGTCCAGGATATCTGTATGCCAGTGACCATACCACTCGGCCACGAAGAAAGATAAAAGTCAATGACAATTCTTCTATACATATACCTGTCAAATTCTGGTTTTCTGTACTTAGAATTGAAATCAACCCATCTTCACCATCGTAGCTAATTGGTAGGTTTGGGACTTGGCATTCGATTAATGATAAATTTTTGCACATTTAAACGTGTTTCTTTCATATTTCAAATAAGCCATATATATTAATACATTAAAGTCTGGATTCTCTTAACGACCTGGGGATCAGAGCCCCAGGCGGAACCGCCCAAAGACTATGATATCGGACCAGCGGGGATTTGAACTCTCGTCCAGGATATCTGTATGCCAGTGACCATACCACTCGGCCACGAAGAAAGATAAAAGTCAATGACAATTCTTCTATACATATACCTGTCAAATTCTGGTTTTCTGTACTTAGAATTGAAATCAACCCATCTTCACCATCTTAGCTAATTGGTAGGTTTGGGACTTGGCATTCAATTAATGATAAATTTTTGCACATTTAAACGTGTTTCTTTCATATTTCAAATAAGCCATATATATTAATACATTAAAGTCTGGATTCTCTTAACGACCTGGGGATCAGAGCCCCAGGCGGAACCGCCTAAAGACTATGATATCGGACCAGCGGGGATTTGAACCCTCGTCCAGGATATCTGTATGCCAGTGACCATACCACTCGGCCACGAAGAAAGATAAAAGTCAATGACAATTCTTCTATACATATACCTGTCAAATTCTGGTTTTCTGTACTTAGAATTGAAATCAACCCATCTTCACCATCGTAGCTAATTGGTAGGTTTGGGACTTGGCATTCGATTAATGATAAATTTTTGCACATTTAAACGTGTTTCTTTCATATTTCAAATAAGCCATATATATTAATACATTAAAGTCTGGATTCTCTTAACGACCTGGGGATCAGAGCGCCAGGCGGAACCGCCTAAAGACTATGATATCGGACCATCGGGGATTTGAACTCTCGTCCAGGATATCTGTATGCCAGTGACCATACCACTCGGCCACGGAGAAAGATAAATGTCAATGACAATTCTTCTATACATATACCTGTCAAATTCTGGATTTCTGTACTTAGAATTGAAATCAACCCATCCTCACCATCGTAGCTAATTGGTAGGTTTGGGACTTGGCATTCGATTAATGATAAATTTTTGCACATTTAAACGTGTTTCTTTCATATTTCAAATAAGCCATATATATTAATACATTAAAGTATGGATTCGATTAACGACCTGGGGATCAGAGCCCCAGGCGGAACTGCCCAAAGACTATGATATTGGACCAGCGGGGATTTGAACCCTCGTCCAGGATATCTATATGCCAGTGACCATACCACGCGTCCACGAAGAAAGATAAAAGTCAATGACAATTCTTCTATACATATACCTTTCAAATTCTGGTTTTCTGTACTTAGAATTGAAATCAACCCATCTTCACCATCGTAGCTAATTAGTAGGTTTGGGACTTGGCATTCGATTAATGATAACTTTTTGCACATTTAAACATGTTTCTTTCATATTTCAAATAAGCCCTATATATTAATACATTAAAGTCTGGATTCTCTTAACGACCTGGGGATCAGAGCCCCAGGCGGAACCGCCTATAGACTATGATATCGGACCAGCGGGGATTTGAACTCTCGTCCAGGATATCTGTATGCTAGTGACCATACCACTCGGCCACGGAGAAAGATAAATGTCAATGACAATTCTTGTATACATATACCTGTCAAATTCTGGTTTTCTGTACTTAGAATCCAAATCAACCCATCCTCACCATCGTAGCTAATTGGTAGGTTTGGGACTTGGCATTCGATTAATGATAAATATTTGCACATTTAAACGTGTTTCTTTCATATTTCAAATAAGCCATATATATTAATACATTAAAGTCTGGATTCTCTTAACGACCTGGGGATCAGAGCCCCAGGCGGAACCGCCTAAAGACTATGATATCGGACCAGCGGGGATTTGAACCCTCGTCCAGGATATCTATATGCCAGTGACCATACCACGCGTCCACGAAGAAAGATAAAAGTCAATGACAATTCTTCTATACATATACCTTTCAAATTCTGGTTTTCTGTACTTAGAATTGAAATCAACCCATCTTCACCATCGTAGCTAATTGGTAGGTTTGGGACTTGGCATTCGATTAATGATAACTTTTTGCACATTTAAACGTGTTTCTTTCTTATTTCAAATAAGCCATATATATTAATACATTAAAGTCTGGATTCTCTTAACGACATGGGGATCAGAGCCCCAGGCGGAACCGCCCAAAGACTATGATATCGGACCAGCGGGGATTTGAACCCTCATCCATGATATCTGTATGCCAGTGTCCATACCACTCGGCCACGAAGAAAGATAAAAGTCAATGACAATTCTTCTATACATATACCTGTCAAATTTTGGTTTTCTGTACTTAGAATTGAAATCAACCCATCTTCACCATCTTAGCTAATTGGTAGGTTTGGGACTTGGCATTCAATTAATGTTAAATTTTTGCACATTTAAACTTGTTTCTTTCATATTTCAAATAAGCCATATATATTGATAAATTAAAGTCTGGATTCTCTTAACGACCTGGGGATCAGAGCCCTAGGCGGAAACGCCCAAAGACTATGATATCGAACCAGCGGGGATTTGAACCCTCGTCCAGGATAACTGTATGCCAGTGACCATACCACTCGGCCACGAAGAAAGATAAAAGTCAATGACAATTCTTCTATACATATACCTGTCAAATTCTGGTTTTCTGTACTTAGAATTGAATTCAACCCATCTTCACCATCGTAGCTAATTGGTAGGTTTGGGGCTTGGCATTAGATTAATGATAAATTTTTGCACATTTAAGCGTGTTTCTTTCATATTTTAAATAAGCCATATATATTAATACATTAAAGTCTGGATTCTCTTAACGACCTGGGGATCAGAGCCCCAGGCGGAACCACCCAAAGACTCTGATATCGGACCAGCGGGGATTTGAACCCTCGTCCAGGATATCTGTATGCCAGTGACCATACTATTTGGCCACGAAGAAAGATAAAAGTCAATGACAATTCTTCTATACATATACCTGTCAAATTCTGGTTTTCTGTACTTAGAATTGAAATCAACCCATCCTCACCATCATATCTAATTGGTAGGTTTAGGACTTGGCATTCGATTAATGATAAATTTTTGCACATTTAAACCTCTTTCTTTCATATTCTAAATAAGCCATATATATTAATACATTAAAGTCTGGATTCTCTTAACGACCTGGGGATAAGCGTCCTAGGCAGAACTGCCCAAAGACTATGATATTGGACCAGCGGGGATATGAACCCTCGTCCAGGATATCTGTATGCCAGTGACCATACTACTCGGCCATGAAGAAAGATAAAAGTCAATGACAATTCTTCTATATATATATATATATATATATATATATATATATATATATATATATATATATATATATATATATATATATATATATATATATATATATATATATATATATTATATATATATATATATATATACATATATATATATATATATATATATATATATATATATATATATATATATATATATATATATATATATATATATATATATACCTGTCAAATTCTGGTTTCCTGTACTTAGAATTGAAATCAACCCATCTTCACCATCCTAGCTAATTGGTAGGTTTGGGACTTGGCATTCGTTTAATGATATATTTTTGCACATTTAAACGTGTTTCTTTCATATTTCAAATAAGCCATATATATTAATATATTGAAGTCTGGATTCTCTTAACGACCTGGGGATCAGAGCCCCAGGTGGAACCGCCCAAAGACTATGATATCGGACCAGCGGGGATTCGAACCCTCGTCTAGGATATCTGTATGCCAGTGACCATACCACTCGGCCACGAAGAAAGATAAAAGTCGATAACAATTCTTTTATACATATACCTGTCAAATTCTGGTTTTCTGTACTTAGAATTGAAATCAACCCATCTTCACCATCGTATCTAATTGGTAGGTTTGGGACTTGGCAATCAGTTAATGATAAATTTTTGCACATTTAAACGTGTTTCTTTCATATTCTAAATAAGCCATATATATTAATACATTAAAGTCTGGATTCTCTTAACGACCTGGGGATAAGAGCCCCAGGCAGAACCGCCCAAAGACTATGATATTGGACCAGCGGGGATATGAACCCTCGTCCAGGATATCTGTATGCCAGTGACCATACCACTCGGCCACGAAGAAAGATAAAAGTCAGTGATAATTCTTCTATACATATACCTGTCAAATTCTGGTTTTCTGTACTTAGAATTGAAATCAACCCTTCTTCACCATCTTAGCTAATTGGTAGGTTTGGGACTTGGCATTCGATTAATGATATATTTTTGCACATTTAAACGTGTTTCTTTCATATTTCAAATAAGCCATATATATTAATACATTAAAGTCTGGATTCTCTTAACGACCTGGGGATCAGAGCCCCAGGCGGAACCGCCAAAGACTATGATATCGGACCAGCGGGGATTTGAACCTCGTCCAGGATATCTGTATGCCAGTGACCATACCACTCGGCCACGAAGAAAGATAAAAGTCAATGACAATTCTTCTATACATATACCTGTCAAATTCTGGTTTTCTGTACTTAGAATTGAAATCAACCCATCTTCACCATCGTATGCTAATTGGTAGGTTTGGACTTGGCATTCGATTAATGATAAATTTTTGCACATTTAAACGTGTTTCTTTCATATTTCAAATAAGCCATATATATTAATACATTAAAGTCTGGATTCTCTTAACGACCTGGGGATCAGAGCCCCAGGCGGAACCGCCCAAAGACTATGATATTGGACCAGCAGGGATTTGAACCCTCGTCCAGGATATCTGTATGCCAGTGACCATACCACTCGGCCACGAAGAAAGATAAAAGTCAATGACAATTCTTCTATACATATACCTGTCAAATTCTGGTTTTCTGTACTTAGAATTGAAATCAACCCATCTTCACCATCGTAGCTAATTGGTAGGTTTGGGACTTGGCATTCGATTAATGATATATTTTTGCACATTTAAACGTGTTTCTTTCATATTTCAAATAAGCCATATATATTAATACATTAAAGTCTGGATTCGCTTAACGACCTGGGGATCAGAGCCCCAGGCGGAACTGCCCAAAGACTATGATATCGGACCAGCGGGATTTGAACCCTCGTCCAGGATATCTGTATGCCAGTGACCATACCACTCGGCCACGAAGAAAGATAAAAGTCAATGACAATTCTTCTATACATATACCTGTCAAATTCTGGTTTTCTGTACTTAGAATTGAAATCAACCCATCTTCACCATCGTAGCTAATTGGTAGGTTTGGGACTTGGCATTCGATTAATGATAAATTTTTGCACATTTAAACTGTTTCTTTCATATTTCAAAAAAGCCATATATATTAATACATTAAAGTCTGGATTCTCTTAACGACCTGGGGATCAGAGTCCCAGGCGGAACGCCCAAAGACTATGATATCGGACCAGCGGGGATTTGAACCCTCGTCAAGGATATCTGTATGCCAGTGACCATACCACTCGGCCACGAAAAAAGATAAAAGTCAATGACAATTCTTCTATACATATACCTGTCAAATTCTGGTTTTCTGTACTTAGAATTGAAATCAACCCATCCTCACCATCGTAGCTAATTGGTAGGTTTGGGACTTGGCATTCGATTAATGATAAATTTTTGCACATTTAAACGTGTTTCTTTCATATTCTAAATAATCTATATATATTAATACATTAAAGTCTGGATTCTCTTAACGACCTGGGGATCAGAGCCCCAGGCGGAACGCCCAAAGACTATGATATCGGACCAGCATGATTTGAACCCTCGTCCAGGATATCTGTATGCTAGTGACCATACCACTCGGCCACGAAGAAAGATAAAAGTCAATGACAATTCTTCTATACATATACCTGTCAAATTCTGGTTTTCTGTACTTAGAATTGAAATCAACCCATCTTCACCATCGTAGCTAATTGGTAGGTTTGGGACTTGGCATTCGATTAATGATAAATTTTTGCACATTTAAACATGTTTCTTTCATATTCAAATAAGCCATATATATTAATACATTAAAGTCTGGATTCTCTTAACGACCTGGGGATCAGAGCCCCAGGCGGAACCGCCTAAAGACTATGATATCGGACCAGCGGGGATTTGAACCCTCGTCCAGGATATCTGTATGCCAGTGACCATACCACTCGGCCACAAAGAAAGATAAAAGTCAATGACAATTCTTCTATACATATACCTGTCAAATTCTGGTTTTCTGTACTTAGAATTGAAATCAACCCATCTTCACCATCGTATCTAATTGTAGGTTTAGGAACTTGGCATTCGATTAATGATAAATTTTTGCACATTTAAACGTGTTTCTTTCATATTTCTAAATAAGCCATATATATTAATACATTAAAGTCTGGATTCTCTTAACGACCTGGGGATCAGAGCCCCAGGCGGAACCGCCTAAAGACTATGATATCGGACCAGCGAGGATTTTGAACCCTCGTCCAGGATATCTGTATGCCAGTGACCATACCACTCGGCCACGAAAAAAGATAAAAGTCAATGACAATTCATATATATATATACATATACCTGTCAAATTCTGGTTTTCTGTACTTAGAATTGAAATCAACCCATCTTCACCATCTTAGCTAATTGGTAGGTTTGGGACTTGGACATTCGATTAATGATATATTTTTGAACATTTAAACGTGTTTCTTTCATATTTCAAATAAGCCATATATATTAATACATTAAAGTCTGGATTCTCTTAACGACCTGGGGATCAGAGCCCCAGGCGGAAACCGCCCAAAGACTCTGATATCGGACCAGCGAGGATTTGAACCCTCGTCCAGGAATATCTGTATGCCAGTGACCATACCACTCGGCCACGAAGAAAGATAAAAGTCAATGACAATTCTTCTATACATATACCTGTCAAATTCTGGTTTTCTGTACTTAGAATTGAAATCAACCCATCTTCACCATCGTAGCTAATTGGTAGATTTGGGACTTGGCATTCAATTAATGATAAATTTTGCACATTTAAACGTGTTTCTTTCATATTTCAAATAAGCCACATATATTAAATACATTAAAGTCTGGATTCTCTTAACGACCTGGGGATCAGAGCCCCAGGCGGAACCGCCTAAAGACTATGATATCGGACCAGCGGGGATTTGAACTCTCGTCCAGGATATCTGTATGCCAGTGAGCATACCACTCGGCCACGAAGAAAGATAAAGTCAATGACAATTCTTCTATACATATACCTGTCAAATTCTGGTTTTCTGTACTTAGAATTGAAATCAACCCATCCTCACCATCGTAGCTAATTGGTAGGTTTGGGACTTGGCATTCGATTAATGATAAATATTTGCACATTTAAACGTGTTTCTTTCATATTTCAAATAAGCCATATATATTAATACATTAAAGTCTGGATTCGTTAACGACCTGGGGATCAGAGCCCCAGGCGGAACTGCCCAAAGACTATGATATCGGACCAGCGGGGATTTGAACCCTCGTCTAGGATATCTGTATGCCAGTGACCATACCACTCGGCCACGAAGAAAGATAAAAGTCAATGACAATTCTTCTATACATATACCTGTCAAATTCTGGTTTTCTGTACTTAGAATTGAAATCAACCCATCTTCACCATCGTATGCTAATTGGTAGGTTTAGGACTTGGCATTCGATTAATGATAAATTTTTTGCACATTTAAACCTGTTTCTTTCATATTTTAAATAAGCCATATATATTAATACATTAAAGTCTGGATTCTCTTAACGACCTGGGGATCAGAGCCCCAGGCGGAACGCCCAAAGACTATGATATCGGACCAGCGGGGATTTGAACCCTCGTCCAGGATATCTGTATGCCAGTGACCATACCACTCGGCCACGAAGAAAGATGAAAGTCAATGACAATTCTTCTATATATACATATACCTGTCAAATTCTGGTTTTCTGTACTTAGAATTGAAATCAACCCATCTTCACCATCTTGCTAATTGGTAGGTTTGGGACTTGGCATTCGATTAATGATATATTTTTGCACATTTAAACGTGTTTCTTTCATATTTCAAATAAGCCATATATATTAATACATTAAAGTCTGGATTCTCTTAACGACCTGGGGATCAGAGCCCCAGGCGGAAACCGCCCAAAGACTATGATATCGGACCAGCGGGGATTTGAACCTCTCGTCCAGGATATCTGTATGCCAGTGACCATACCACTCGGCCACGAAGAAAAATAAAAGTCAATGACAATTCTTCATACATATACCTGTCAAATTCTGGTTTTCTGTACTTAGAATTGAAATCAACCCATCTTCACCATCATATCTAATTGGTAGGTTTGGGACTTGGCATTCGATTAATGATAAATTTTTGCACATTTAAACGTGTTTCTTTCATATTTCAAATAAGCCATATATATTAATACATTAAAGTCTGGATTCTCTTAACGACCTGGGGATCAGAGCCCAGGCGGAACCCCAAAGACTATGATATCGGACCAGCGGGGATTTGAACCTCTCGTCCAGATATCTGTATGCCAGTGACCATACCACTCGGCCACGAAGAAAGATAAAAGTCAATGACAATTCTTCTATACATATACCTGTCAAATTCTGGTTTTCTGTACTTAGAATTGAAATCAACCCATCTCACCATCGTAGCTAATTGGTAGGTTTGGGACTTGGCATTCGATTAATGATAAATTTTGGCACATTTAAACGTGTTTCTTTCATATTTCAAATAAGCCATATATATTAATACATTAAAGTCTGGATTCGCTTAACGACCTGGGGATCAGAGCCCCAGGCGGAACTGCCCAAAGACTATGATATCGGACCAGCGGGGATTTGAACCCTCGTCCAGGATATCTGTATGCCAGTGACCATACCACTCGGCCACGAAGAAAGATAAAGTCAATGACAATTCTTCTATACATATACCTGTCAAATTCTGGTTTTCTGTACTTAGAATTGAAATCAACCCATCTTCACCATCTTAGCTAATTGGTAGGTTTGGGACTTGGCATTCGATTAATGATAAATATTTTTGCACATTTAAACGTGTTTCTTTCATATTTCAAATAAGCCATATATATTAATACATTAAAGTCTGGATTCTCTTAACGACCTGGGGATCAGAGCCCCAGGCGGAACCGCCAAAGACTATGATATCGGACCAGCGGGGATTTGAACCCTCGTCCAGGATATCTGTATGCCAGTGACCATACCACTCGGCCACGAAGAAAGATAAAAGTCAATGACAATTCTTCTATACATATACCTGTCAAATTCTGGTTTTCTGTACTTAGAATTGAAATCAACCCATCCTCACCATCGTTGCTAATTGGTAGGTTTAGGACTTGGCATTCGATTAATGATAAATTTTTGCACATTTAAACGTGTTTCTTTCATATTTCTAAATAAGCCATATATATTAATACATTAAAGTCTGGATTCTCTTAACGACCTGGGGATCAGAGCCCCAGGCGGAACCGCCTAAAGACTATGATATTCGGACCAGCGGGGATTGAACCCTCGTCCAGGATATCTGTATGCCAGTGACCATACCACTCGGCCACGAAGAAAGATAAAAGTCAATGACAATTCTATATATATATACATATACCTGTCAAATTCTGGTTTTCTGTACTTAGAATTGAAATCAACCCATCTTCACCATCTTGTTAATTGGTAGGTTTGGGACTTGGCATTCGATTAATGATATATTTTTGCACATTTAAACGTGTTTCTTTCATATTTCAAATAAGCCATATATATTAATACATTAAAGTCTGGATTCTCTTAACGACCTGGGGATCAGAGCCCCAGGCGGAACCGCCCAAAGACTATGATATCGGACCAGCGGGGATTTGAACCTTCGTCCAGGATATCTGTATGCCAGTGACCATACCACTCGGCCACGAAGAAGATAAAAGTCAATGACAATTCTTCTATACATATACCTGTCAAATTCTGGTTTTCTGTACTTAGAATTGAAATCAACCCATCTTCACCATCGTAGCTAATTGGTAGGTTTGGGACTTGGCATTCGATTAATGATAAATATTTGCACATTTAAACATGTTTCTTTCATATTTCAAATAAGCCATATATATTAATACATTAAAGTCTGGATTCTCTTAACGACCTGGGGATCAGAGCCCCAGGCGGAACCGCCCAAAGACTATGATATCGGACCAGCGGGGATTTGAACCCTCGTCCAGGATATCTGTATGCCAGTGACCATACCACTCGGCCACGAAGAAAGATAAAAGTCAATGACAATTCTTCTATACATATACCTGTCAAATTCTGGTTTTCTGTACTTAGAATTGAAATCAACCCATTCACCATCGTAGCTAATTGGTAGGTTTGGGACTTGGCATTCGATTAATGATAAATTTTTTCACATTTAAACGTGTTTTCTTTCATATTTAAATAAGCCATATATATTAATACATTAAAGTCTGGATTCTCTTAACGACCTGGGGATCAGAGCCCCAGGCGGAACGCCCAAAGACTATGATATCGGACCAGCGGGGATTTGAACCTCTCGTCCAGGATATCTGTATGCTAGTGACCATACCACTCGGCCACGAAGAAAGATAAAGTCAATGACAATTCTTCTATACATATACCTGTCAAATTCTGGTTTCTGTACTTAGAATTGAAATCAACCCATCTTCACCATCGTAGCTAATTGGTAGGTTTGGGACTTGGCATTCGATTAATGATAAATATTTGCACATTTAAACGTGTTTCTTTCATATTTCAAATAAGCCATATATATTAATACATTAAAGTCTGGATTCTCTTAACGACCTGGGGATCAGAGCCCCAGGCGGAACCGCCCAAAGACTATGATATCGGACCAGCGGGGATTTGAACCCTCGTCCAGGATATCTGTATGCCAGTGACCATACCACTCGGCCACGAAGAAAGATAAAAGTCAATGACAATTCTTCTATACATATACCTGTCAAATTCTGGTTTTCTGTACTTAGAATTGAAATCAACCCATCTTCACCATCGTATGTAATTGCTAGGTTAGGAACTTGGCATTCAATTAATGATAAATTTTTTGCACATTTAAACGTGTTTCTTTCATATTTTAAATAAGCCTTATATATTAATACATTAAAGTCTGGATTCTCTTAATGACCTGGGGATCAGAGCCCCAGGCGGAACCGCCTAAAGACTATGATATCGGACCAGCGAGGATTTTAACTCTCGTCCAGGATATCTGTATGCCAGTGACCATACCACTCGGCCACGAAGAAAGATAAAAGTCAATGACAATTCTTATACATATACCTGTCAAATTCTGGTTTTCTGTACTTAGAATTGAAATCAACCCATCTTCACCATCTTATCTAATTGGTAGGTTTGGGACTTGGCATTCGATTAATGATATATTTTTGCACATTTAAACGTGTTTCTTTCATATTTCAAATAAGCCATATATATTAATACATTAAAGTCTGGATTCTCTTAACGACCTGGGGATCAGAGCCCAGGCGGAACCGCCCAAAGACTACTGATATCGGACCAGCAGGGATTTGAACTCCCGTCCAGGATATCTGTATGCCAGTGACCATACCACTCGGCCACGAAGAAAGATAAAAGTCAATGACAATTCTTCTATACATATACCTGTCAAATTCTGGTTTTCTGTACTTAGAATTGAAATCAACCCATCTTCACCATCGTAGCTAATTGGTAGTTTGGGACTTGGCATTCGATTAATGATAAATTTTGCACATTTAAACGTGTTTCTTTCATATTTCAAATAAGCCATATATATTAATACATTAAAGTCTGGATTCGCTTAACGACCTGGGGATCAGAGCCCCAGGCGGAACTGCCCAAAGACTATGATATCGGACCAGCGGGGATTTGAACCCTCGTCCAGGATATCTGTATGCCAGTGACCATACCACTCGGCCACGAAGAAAGATAAAAGTCAATGACAATTCTTCTATACATATACCTGTCAAATTCTGGTTTTCTGTACTTAGAATTGAAATCAACCCATCTTCACCATCGTAGCTAATTGGTAGGTTTGGGACTTGGCATTCGATTAATGATAAATATTTTTGCACATTTAAACGTGTTTCTTTCATATTTCAAATAAGCCATATATATTAATACATTAAAGTCTGGATTCTCTTAACGACCTGGGGATCAGAGCCCCAGGCGGAACGCCCAAAGACTATGATATCGGACCAGCGGGGATTTGAACCCTCGTAGGATATCTGTATGCCATTGACCATACCACTCGGCCACGAAGAAAGATAAAAGTCAATGACAATTCTTCTATACATATACCTGTCAAATTCTGGTTTTCTGTACTTAGAATTCAAATCAACCCATCCTCACCATCGTTGCTAATTGGTAGGTTTAGGACTTGGCATTCGATTAATGATAAATTTTTGCACATTTAAACTGTTTCTTTCATATTTCTAAATAAGCCATATATATTAATACATAAAGTCTGGATTCTCTTAACGACCTGGGGATCAGAGCCCCAGGCGGAACCGCCCAAAGACTATGATATCGGACCAGCGGGGATTTGAACCCTCGTCCAGGATATCTGTATGCCAGTGACCATACCACTCGGCCACGAAGAAAGATAAAAGTCAATGACAATTCTATATATACATATACCTGTCAAATTCTGGTTTTCTGTACTTAGAATTGAAATCAACCCATCTTCACCATCGTTGTAATTGGTAGGTTTGGGACTTGGCATTCGATTAATGATATATTTTTGCACATTTAAACGTGTTTCTTTCATATTTCAAATAAGCCATATATATTAATACATTAAAGTCTGGATTCTCTTAACGACCTGGGGATCAGAGCCCCAGGCGGAACCGCCCAAAGACTATGATATCGGACCAGCGGGGATTTGAACCCTCGTCCAGGATATCTGTATGCCAGTGACCATACCACTCGGCCACGAAGAAGATAAAAGTCAATGACAATTCTTCTATACATATACCTGTCAAATTCTGGTTTTCTGTACTTAGAATTGAAATCAACCCATCTTCACCATCGTAGCTAATTGGTAGGTTTAGGACTTGGCATTCGATTAATGATAAATTTTGCACATTTAAACTGTTTCTTTCATATTTCAAATAAGCCATATATATTAATACATTAAAGTCTGGATTCTCTTAACGACCTGGGGATCAGAGCCCCAGGCGGAACGCCCAAAGACTATGATATCGGACCAGCGGGGATTTGAACCCTCGTCCAGGATATCTCTATGCCAGTGACCATACCACTCGGCCACGAAGAAAGATAAAAGTCAATGACAATTCTTCTATACATATACCTGTCAAATTCTGGTTTTCTGTACTTAGAATTGAAATCAACCCATCTTCACCATCGTAGCTAATTGGTAGGTTTGGGACTTGGCATTCGATTAATGATAAATTTTTTGCACATTTAAACGTGTTTCTTTCATATTTCAAATAAGCCATATATATTAATACATTAAAGTCTGGATTCTCTTAACGACCTGGGGATCAGAGCCCCAGGCGGAACGCCCAAAGACTATGATATCGGACCAGCGGGGATTTGAACCCTCGTCCAGGATATCTGTATGCCAGTGACCATACCACTCGGCCACGAAGAAAGATAAAGTCAATGACAATTCTTCTATACATATACCTGTCAAATTCTGGTTTCTGTACTTAGAATTGAAATCAACCCATCTTCACCATCTTAGCTAATTGGTAGGTTTGGGACTTGGCATTCGATTAATGATATATTTTTGCACATTTAAACGTGTTTCTTTCATATTTCAAATAAGCCATATATATTAATACATTAAAGTCTGGATTCTCTTAACGACCTGGGGATCAGAGCCCCAGGCGGAACCGCCCAAAGACTATGATATCGGACCAGCGGGGATTTGAACCCTCGTCCAGGATATCTGTATGCCAGTGACCATACCACTCGGCCACGAAGAAAGATAAAAGTCAATGACAATTCTTCTATACATATACCTGTCAAATTCTGGTTTTCTGTACTTAGAATTGAAATCAACCCATCTTCACCATCGTATGTAATTGCTAGGTTAGGAACTTGGCATTCAATTAATGATAAATTTTTTGCACATTTAAACGTGTTTCTTTCATATTTTAAATAAGCCTTATATATTAATACATTAAAGTCTGGATTCTCTTAATGACCTGGGGATCAGAGCCCCAGGCGGAACCGCCTAAAGACTATGATATCGGACCAGCGAGGATTTTAACTCTCGTCCAGGATATCTGTATGCCAGTGACCATACCACTCGGCCACGAAGAAAGATAAAAGTCAATGACAATTCTTCTATATATACATATACCTGTCAAATTTTGGTTTTCTGTACTTAGAATTGAAATCAACCCATCCTCACCATCTTAGCTAATTGGTAGGTTTGGGACTTGGAATTCGATTAATGATATATTTTTGCATATTCAAACGTGTTTCTCTCATATTTCAAATAAGCCATATATATTAATACATTAAAGTCTGGATTCTCTTAACGACCTGGGGATCAGAGCCCCAGGCGGAAATGGCCAAAGACTATGATATCGGACCAGAGGGGATTTGAACTCTCCTCCAGGATATCTGTATGCCAGTGACCATAACACTCGGCCACGAAGAAAGATAAAAGTCAATGACAATTCTTCTATACATATACCTGTCAAATTCTGGTTTTCTGTACTTAGAATTGAAATCAACCCATCTTCACCATCATATCTAATTGGTAGGTTTGGGACTTGGCATTCAATTAATGATGAATTTTTGCACATTTAAACGTGTTTCTTTCATATTTCAAATAAGCCTTATAAATTAATACATTAAAGTTTGGATTCTCTTAACGACCTGGGGATCAGAGCCCCAGGCGGAACCGCCTAAAGACTACGATATCGGACCAGCAGGGATTTGAACTCTCGTCCATTATATCTGTATGCCAGTGACCATACCACTCGGCCACGAAGAAAGATAAAAGTCAATGACAATTCTTCTATACATATACCTGTCAAATTCTGGTTTTCTGTACTTAGAATTGAAATCAACCCATCCTCACCTTCGTAGCTAATTGGTAGTTTTGGGACTTGGCATTCGATTAATGATAAATTTTGGCACATTTAAATGTGTTTCTTTCATATTTCAAATAAGCCATATATATTAATACATTAAAGTCTGGATTCGCTTAACGACCTGGGGATCAGAGCCCCAGGCGGAACTGCCCAAAGACTATGATATCGGACCAGCGAGGATTTGAACCTTCGTCCAGGATATCTGTATGCCAGGGACCATACCACTCGGCCACGAAGAAAGATAAAAGTCAATGACAATTCTTCTATACATATACATGTCAAATTCTGGTTTTCTGTACTTAGAATTGAAATCAACCCATCTTCACCATCTTAGCTAATTGGTAGGTTTGGCACTTGGCATTCGATTAATGATATATTTTTGCACATTTAACCTGTTTCTTTCATATTTTAAAAAAGCCATATGTATTGATATATTAAAGTCTGGATTCTCTTAACGACCTGGGGATCAGAGCCCCAGGCGGAACCGCCCAAAGACTATGATATCGGACCAGCGGGGATTTGAACCCTCGTATAGGATATCTGTATGCCAGTGACCATACCACTCGGCCACGAAAAAAGATAAAAGTCAATGACAATTCTTCTATACATATACCTGTCAAAGTCTGGTTTTCTGTACTTAGAATTAAAATCAACCCATCCTCACCATCGTTGCTAATTGGTAGGTTTAGGACTTGGCATTTGATTAATAATAAATTTTTGCACATTTAAACCTGTTTCTTTCATATTCTAAATAAGCCATATATATTAATACATTAAAGTCTGGATTCTCTTAACGACCTGGGGATAAGAGCCCCAGGCAAAACCGCCCAAAGACTATGATATTGTACCAGCGGGGATATGAACCCTCGTCCAGGATATCTGTATGCCAGTGACCATACCACTCGGCCACGAAGAAAGAAATAAGTCAATGACAATTCTTTTTTATATATATATATATACCTGTCAAATTCTGGTTTCCTGTACTTAGAATTGAAATCAACCCATCTTCACCATCTTTGTTAATTGGTAGGTTTGGGACTTGGCATTCGATTAATGATATATTTTTGCACATTTAAACGTGTTTCTTTCATATTTCAAATAAGCCATATATATTAATACATTAAAGTCTGGATTCTCTTAACGACCTGGGGATCGGAGCCACAGGCGGAACCGCCCAAAGACTCTGATATCGGACCAGCGGGGATTTGAACCTTCGTCCAGGATATCTGTATGCCAGTGACCATACCACTCAGCCACGAAGAACGATAAAAGTCAATGACAATTCTTCTATACATATACCTGTCAAATTCTGGTTTTCTGTACTTAGAATTGAAATCAACCCATCTTCACCATCGTAGCTAATTGGTAGGTTTCGGACTTGGCATTCGATTAATGATAAATATTTGCACATTTAAACGTGTTTCTTTCATATTTCAAATAAGCCATATATATTAATACATTAAAGTCTGGATTCGATTAACGACCTGGGGATCAGAGCCCCAAGGCGGAACTGCCCAAAGACTATGATATCGGACCAGCGGGGATTTGAACCCTCGTCCAGGATATCTATATGCCAGTGACCATACCACTCGTCCACGAAGAAAGATAAAAGTCAATGACAATTCTTCTATACATATACCTGTCAAATTCTGGTTTTCTGTACTTAGAATTAAAATCAACCCATTTTCACCATCGTAGCTAATTGGTAGGTTTGGGACTTGGCATTCGATTAATGATAAATTTTTTCACATTTAAACGTGTTTTTTTCTTATTTTAAATAAGCCATATATATTAATACATTAAAGTCTGGATTCTCTTAACGACCTGGGGATCAGAGCCCCAGGCGGAACAGCCTAAAGACTATGATATCGGACCAGCGGGGATTTGAACTCTCGTCCAGGATATCTGTATGCTAGTGACCATACCACTCGGCCACGGAGAAAGATAAATGTCAATGACAATTCTTGTATACATATACCTGTCAAATTTTGGTTTTCTGTACTTAGAATTCAAATCAACCCATCCTCACCATCGTAGCTAATTGGTAGGTTTGGGACTTGGCATTCGATTAATGATAAATATTTGCACATTTAAACGTGTTTCTTTCATATTTCAAATAAGCCATATATATTAATACATTAAAGTCTGGATTCTCTTAACGACCTGGGGATCAGAGCCCCTGGCGGAACCGCCTAAAGACTATGATATCGGACCAGCGGGGATTTGAACCCTCGTCCAGGATATCTATATGCCAGTGTCCATACCACTCGGCCACGAAGAAAGATAAAAGTCAATGACAATTCTTCTATACATATACCTGTCAAATTCTGGTTTTCTGTACTTAGAATTGAAATCAACCCATCTTCACCATCGTATGTAATTGCTAGGTTAGGAACTTGGCATTCAATTAATGATAAATTTTTTGCACATTTAAACGTGTTTCTTTCATATTTTAAATAAGCCTTATATATTAATACATTAAAGTCTGGATTCTCTTAATGACCTGGGGATCAGAGCCCCAGGCGGAACCGCCCAAAGACTATGATATCGGACCAGCGGGGATTTGAACCCTCGTATAGGATATCTGTATGCCAGTGACCATACCACTCGGCCACGAAAAAAGATAAAAGTCAATGACAATTCTTCTATACATATACCTGTCAAAGTCTGGTTTTCTGTACTTAGAATTAAAATCAACCCATCCTCACCATCGTTGCTAATTGGTAGGTTTAGGACTTGGCATTTGATTAATAATAAATTTTTGCACATTTAAACCTGTTTCTTTCATATTCTAAATAAGCCATATATATTAATACATTAAAGTCTGGATTCTCTTAACGACCTGGGGATAAGAGCCCCAGGCAAAACCGCCCAAAGACTATGATATTGTACCAGCGGGGATATGAACCCTCGTCCAGGATATCTCTATGCCAGTGACCATACCACTCGGCCACGAAGAAAGAAAAAAGTCAATGACAATTCTTTTTTATATATATATATATACCTGTCAAATTCTGGTTTCCTGTACTTAGAATTGAAATCAACCCATCTTCACCATCTTTGTTAATTGGTAGGTTTGGGACTTGGCATTCGATTAATGATATATTTTTGCACATTTAAACGTGTTTCTTTCATATTTCAAATAAGCCATATATATTAATACATAAAAGTCTGGATTCTCTTAACGACCTGGGGATAAGAGCCCCAGGCAAAACCGCCCAAAGACTATGATATTGTACCAGCGGGGATATGAACCCTCGTCCAGGATATCTGTATGCCAGTGACCATACCATTCGGCCACGAAGAAAGAAAAAAGTCAATGACAATTCTTTTTTATATATATATATATACCTGTCAAATTCTGGTTTCCTGTACTTAGAATTGAAATCAACCCATCTTCACCATCTTTGTTAATTGGTAGGTTTGGGACTTGGCATTCGATTAATGATATATTTTTGCACATTTAAACGTGTTTCTTTCATATTTCAAATAAGCCATATATATTAATACATTAAAGTCTGGATTCTCTTAACGACCTGGGGATCGGAGCCACAGGCGGAACCGCCCAAAGACTCTGATATCGGACCAGCGGGGATTTGAACCTTCGTCCAGGATATCTGTATGCCAGTGACCATACCACTCAGCCACGAAGAACGATAAAAGTCAATGACAATTCTTCTATACATATACCTGTCAAATTCTGGTTTTCTGTACTTAGAATTGAAATCAACCCATCTTCACCATCGTATGTAATTGCTAGGTTAGGAACTTGGCATTCAATTAATGATAAATTTTTTGCACATTTAAACGTGTTTCTTTCATATTTTAAATAAGCCTTATATATTAATACATTAAAGTCTGGATTCTCTTAATGACCTGGGGATCAGAGCCCCAGGCGGAACCGCCTAAAGACTATGATATCGGACCAGCGAGGATTTTAACTCTCGTCCAGGATATCTGTATGCCAGTGACCATACCACTCGGCCACGAAGAAAGATAAAAGTCAATGACAATTCTTCTATATATACATATACCTGTCAAATTTTGGTTTTCTGTACTTAGAATTGAAATCAACCCATCCTCACCATCTTAGCTAATTGGTAGGTTTGGGACTTGGAATTCGATTAATGATATATTTTTGCATATTCAAACGTGTTTCTCTCATATTTCAAATAAGCCATATATATTAATACATTAAAGTCTGGATTCTCTTAACGACCTGGGGATCAGAGCCCCAGGCGGAAATGGCCAAAGACTATGATATCGGACCAGAGGGGATTTGAACTCTCCTCCAGGATATCTGTATGCCAGTGACCATAACACTCGGCCACGAAGAAAGATAAAAGTCAATGACAATTCTTCTATACATATACCTGTCAAATTCTGGTTTTCTGTACTTAGAATTGAAATCAACCCATCTTCACCATCATATCTAATTGGTAGGTTTGGGACTTGGCATTCAATTAATGATGAATTTTTGCACATTTAAACGTGTTTCTTTCATATTTCAAATAAGCCTTATAAATTAATACATTAAAGTTTGGATTCTCTTAACGACCTGGGGATCAGAGCCCCAGGCGGAACCGCCTAAAGACTACGATATCGGACCAGCAGGGATTTGAACTCTCGTCCATTATATCTGTATGCCAGTGACCATACCACTCGGCCACGAAGAAAGATAAAAGTCAATGACAATTCTTCTATACATATACCTGTCAAATTCTGGTTTTCTGTACTTAGAATTGAAATCAACCCATCCTCACCTTCGTAGCTAATTGGTAGTTTTGGGACTTGGCATTCGATTAATGATAAATTTTGGCACATTTAAATGTGTTTCTTTCCATATTTCAAATAAGCCATATATATTAATACATTAAAGTCTGGATTCGCTTAACGACCTGGGGATCAGAGCCCCAGGCGGAACTGCCCAAAGACTATGATATCGGACCAGCGAGGATTTGAACCTTCGTCCAGGATATCTGTATGCCAGGGACCATACCACTCGGCCACGAAGAAAGATAAAAGTCAATGACAATTCTTCTATACATATACATGTCAAATTCTGGTTTTCTGTACTTAGAATTGAAATCAACCCATCTTCACCATCTTAGCTAATTGGTAGGTTTGGCACTTGGCATTCGATTAATGATATATTTTTGCACATTTAACCTGTTTCTTTCATATTTTAAAAAAGCCATATGTATTGATATATTAAAGTCTGGATTCTCTTAACGACCTGGGGATCAGAGCCCCAGGCGGAACCGCCCAAAGACTATGATATCGGACCAGCGGGGATTTGAACCCTCGTATAGGATATCTGTATGCCAGTGACCATACCACTCGGCCACGAAAAAAGATAAAAGTCAATGACAATTCTTCTATACATATACCTGTCAAAGTCTGGTTTTCTGTACTTAGAATTAAAATCAACCCATCCTCACCATCGTTGCTAATTGGTAGGTTTAGGACTTGGCATTTGATTAATAATAAATTTTTGCACATTTAAACCTGTTTCTTTCATATTCTAAATAAGCCATATATATTAATACATTAAAGTCTGGATTCTCTTAACGACCTGGGGATAAGAGCCCCAGGCAAAACCGCCCAAAGACTATGATATTGTACCAGCGGGGATATGAACCCTCGTCCAGGATATCTGTATGCCAGTGACCATACCACTCGGCCACGAAGAAAGAAATAAGTCAATGACAATTCTTTTTTATATATATATATATACCTGTCAAATTCTGGTTTCCTGTACTTAGAATTGAAATCAACCCATCTTCACCATGTTTGTTAATTGGTAGGTTTGGGACTTGGCATTCGATTAATGATATATTTTTGCACATTTAAACGTGTTTCTTTCATATTTCAAATAAGCCATATATATTAATACATTAAAGTCTGGATTCTCTTAACGACCTGGGGATCGGAGCCACAGGCGGAACCGCCCAAAGACTCTGATATCGGACCAGCGGGGATTTGAACCTTCGTCCAGGATATCTGTATGCCAGTGACCATACCACTCAGCCACGAAGAACGATAAAAGTCAATGACAATTCTTCTATACATATACCTGTCAAATTCTGGTTTTCTGTACTTAGAATTGAAATCAACCCATCTTCACCATCGTAGCTAATTGGTAGGTTTCGGACTTGGCATTCGATTAATGATAAATATTTGCACATTTAAACGTGTTTCTTTCATATTTCAAATAAGCCATATATATTAATACATTAAAGTCTGGATTCGATTAACGACCTGGGGATCAGAGCCCCAAGGCGGAACTGCCCAAAGACTATGATATCGGACCAGCGGGGATTTGAACCCTCGTCCAGGATATCTATATGCCAGTGACCATACCACTCGTCCACGAAGAAAGATAAAAGTCAATGACAATTCTTCTATACATATACCTGTCAAATTCTGGTTTTCTGTACTTAGAATTAAAATCAACCCATTTTCACCATCGTAGCTAATTGGTAGGTTTGGGACTTGGCATTCGATTAATGATAAATTTTTTCACATTTAAACGTGTTTTTTTCTTATTTTAAATAAGCCATATATATTAATACATTAAAGTCTGGATTCTCTTAACGACCTGGGGATCAGAGCCCCAGGCGGAACAGCCTAAAGACTATGATATCGGACCAGCGGGGATTTGAACTCTCGTCCAGGATATCTGTATGCTAGTGACCATACCACTCGGCCACGGAGAAAGATAAATGTCAATGACAATTCTTGTATACATATACCTGTCAAATTTTGGTTTTCTGTACTTAGAATTCAAATCAACCCATCCTCACCATCGTAGCTAATTGGTAGGTTTGGGACTTGGCATTCGATTAATGATAAATATTTGCACATTTAAACGTGTTTCTTTCATATTTCAAATAAGCCATATATATTAATACATTAAAGTCTGGATTCTCTTAACGACCTGGGGATCAGAGCCCCTGGCGGAACCGCCTAAAGACTATGATATCGGACCAGCGGGGATTTGAACCCTCGTCCAGGATATCTATATGCCAGTGTCCATACCACTCGGCCACGAAGAAAGATAAAAGTCAATGACAATTCTTCTATACATATACCTGTCAAATTCTGGTTTTCTGTACTTAGAATTGAAATCAACCCATCTTCACCATCGTATGTAATTGCTAGGTTAGGAACTTGGCATTCAATTAATGATAAATTTTTTGCACATTTAAACGTGTTTCTTTCATATTTTAAATAAGCCTTATATATTAATACATTAAAGTCTGGATTCTCTTAATGACCTGGGGATCAGAGCCCCAGGCGGAACCGCCCAAAGACTATGATATCGGACCAGCGGGGATTTGAACCCTCGTATAGGATATCTGTATGCCAGTGACCATACCACTCGGCCACGAAAAAAGATAAAAGTCAATGACAATTCTTCTATACATATACCTGTCAAAGTCTGGTTTTCTGTACTTAGAATTAAAATCAACCCATCCTCACCATAGTTGCTAATTGGTAGGTTTAGGACTTGGCATTTGATTAATAATAAATTTTTGCACATTTAAACCTGTTTCTTTCATATTCTAAATAAGCCATATATATTAATACATTAAAGTCTGGATTCTCTTAACGACCTGGGGATAAGAGCCCCAGGCAAAACCGCCCAAAGACTATGATATTGTACCAGCGGGGATATGAACCCTCGTCCAGGATATCTCTATGCCAGTGACCATACCACTCGGCCACGAAGAAAGAAAAAAGTCAATGACAATTCTTTTTTATATATATATATATACCTGTCAAATTCTGGTTTCCTGTACTTAGAATTGAAATCAACCCATCTTCACCATCTTTGTTAATTGGTAGGTTTGGGACTTGGCATTCGATTAATGATATATTTTTGCACATTTAAACGTGTTTCTTTCATATTTCAAATAAGCCATATATATTAATACATAAAAGTCTGGATTCTCTTAACGACCTGGGGATAAGAGCCCCAGGCAAAACCGCCCAAAGACTATGATATTGTACCAGCGGGGATATGAACCCTCTTCCAGGATATCTGTATGCCAGTGACCATACCATTCGGCCACGAAGAAAGAAAAAAGTCAATGACAATTCTTTTTTATATATATATATATACCTGTCAAATTCTGGTTTCCTGTACTTAGAATTGAAATCAACCCATCTTCACCATCTTTGTTAATTGGTAGGTTTGGGACTTGGCATTCGATTAATGATATATTTTTGCACATTTAAACGTGTTTCTTTCATATTTCAAATAAGCCATATATATTAATACATTAAAGTCTGGATTCTCTTAACGACCTGGGGATCGGAGCCACAGGCGGAACCGCCCAAAGACTCTGATATCGGACCAGCGGGGATTTGAACCTTCGTCCAGGATATCTGTATGCCAGTGACCATACCACTCAGCCACGAAGAACGATAAAAGTCAATGACAATTCTTCTATACATATACCTGTCAAATTCTGGTTTTCTGTACTTAGAATTGAAATCAACCCATCTTCACCATCGTAGCTAATTGGTAGGTTTCGGACTTGGCATTCGATTAATGATAAATATTTGCACATTTAAACGTGTTTCTTTCATATTTCAAATAAGCCATATATATTAATACATTAAAGTCTGGATTCGATTAACGACCTGGGGATCAGAGCCCCAAGGCGGAACTGCCCAAAGACTATGATATCGGACCAGCGGGGATTTGAACCCTCGTCCAGGATATCTATATGCCAGTGACCATACCACTCGTCCACGAAGAAAGATAAAAGTCAATGACAATTCTTCTATACATATACCTGTCAAATTCTGGTTTTCTGTACTTAGAATTGAAATCAACCCATTTTCACCATCGTAGCTAATTGGTAGGTTTGGGACTTGGCATTCGATTAATGATAAATTTTTTCACATTTAAACGTGTTTTTTTCTTATTTTAAATAAGCCATATATATTAATACATTAAAGTCTGGATTCTCTTAACGACCTGGGGATCAGAGCCCCAGGCGGAACCGCCTAAAGACTATGATATCGGACCAGCGGGGATTTGAACTCTCGTCCAGGATATCTGTATGCCAGTGACCATACCACTCGGCCACGAAGAAAGATAAAAGTCAATGACAATTCTTCTATACATATACCTGTCAAATTCTGGTTTTCTGTACTTAGAATTGAAATCAACCCATCTTCACCATCGTATCTAATTGGTAGGTTTGGGACTTGGCATTCAATTAATGATAAATTTTTGCACATTTAAACGTGTTTCTTTCATATTTCAAATAAGCCTTATATATTAATACATTAAAGTCTGGATTCTCTTAACGACCTGGGGATCAGAGCCCCAGGCGGAACCGCCTAAAGACTATGATATCGGACCAGCAGGGATTTGAACTCTCGTCCAGGATATCTGTATGCCAGTGACCATACCACTCGGCCACGAAGAAAGATAAAAGTCAATGACAATTCTTCTATACATATACCTGTCAAATTCTGGTTTTCTGTACTTAGAATTGAAATCAACCCATCTTCACCATCGTAGCTAATTGGTAGGTTTGGGACTTGGCATTCGATTAATGATATATTTTTGCACATTTAAACGTGTTTCTCTCATATTTCAAATAAGCCATATATATTAATACATTAAAGTCTGGATTCTCTTAACGACCTGGGGATCAGAGCCCCAGGCGGAATGGCCAAAGACTATGATATCGGACCAGCGAGGATTTGAACTCTCGTCCAGGATATCTGTATGCCAGTGACCATACCACTCGGCCACGAAGAAAGATAAAAGTCAATGACAATTCTTCTATACATATACATGTCAAATTCTGGTTTTCTGTACTTAGAATTGAAATCAACCCATCTTCACCATCTTAGCTAATTGGTAGGTTTGGGACTTGGCATTGAATTAATGATAATTTTTGCACATTTAAACGTGTTTCTTTCATATTTCAAATAAGCCATAAATTAATACATTAAAGTCTGGATTCTCTTAACGACCTGGGGATCAGAGCCCCAGGCGGAACCGCCCAAAGACTATGATATCGGACCAGCGGGGATTTGAACCTCTCGTCATATATCTGTATGCCAGTGACCATACCACTCGGCCACGAAGAAAGATAAAAGTCAATGACAATTCTTCTATACATATACCTGTCAAATTCTGGTTTTCTGTACTTAGAATTCAAATCAACCCATCCTCACCATCGTAGCTAATTGGTAGGTTTGGGACTTGGCATTCGATTAATGATAAATTTTGCACATTTAAACCTGTTTCTTTCATATTTCAAATAAGCCATATATATTAATACATTAAAGTCTGGATTCTCTTAATGACCTGGGGATCAGAGCCCCAGGCGGAACCGCCCAAAGACTATGATATTGGACCAGCGGGGATTTGAACCCTCGTCCAGGATATCTGTATGCCAGTGACCATACCACTCGGCCACGAAGAAAGATAAAAGTCAATGACAATTCTTCTATACATATACCTGTCAAATTCTGGTTTTCTGTACTTAGAATTGAAATCAACCCATCTTCACCATCTTGCTAATTGGTAGGTTTGGACTTGGCATTCGATTAATGATATATTTTTGCACATTTAAACCCGTTTTCTTTCATATTTCAAATAAGCCATATATATTAATACATTAAAGTCTGGATTCTCTTAACGACCTGGGGATCAGATCCCAGGCGGAACCGCCCAAAGACTATGATATCGGACCAGCGGGGATTTGAACCCTCGTCCAGGATATCTGTATGCCAGTGACCATACCACTCGGCCACGAAAAAAGATAAAAGTCAATGACAATTCTTCTATACATATACCTGTCAAATTCTGGTTTTCTGTACTTAGAATTGAAATCAACCCATCTTCACCATCGTTGCTAATTGGTAGGTTTAGGACTTGGCATTCGATTAATGATAAATTTTTGCACATTTAAACGTGTTTCTTTCATATTTCAAATAAGCCATATATATTAATACATTAAAGTCTGGATTCTCTTAACGACCTGGGGATAAGAGCCCCAGGCAAAACCGCCCAAAGACTATGATATTGTACCAGCGGGGATATGAACCCTCGTCCAGGATATCTCTATGCCAGTGACCATACCACTCGGCCACGAAGAAAGAAAAAAGTCAATGACAATTCTTTTTTATATATATATATATACCTGTCAAATTCTGGTTTCCTGTACTTAGAATTGAAATCAACCCATCTTCACCATCTTTGTTAATTGGTAGGTTTGGGACTTGGCATTCGATTAATGATATATTTTTGCACATTTAAACGTGTTTCTTTCATATTTCAAATAAGCCATATATATTAATACATTAAAGTCTGGATTCTCTTTACGACCTGGGGATCGGAGCCACAGGCGGAACCGCCCAAAGACTCTGATATCGGACCAGCGGGGATTTGAACCCTCGTCCAGGATATCTGTATGCCAGTGAGCATACCACTCAGCCACGAAGAACGATAAAAGTCAATGACAATTCTTCTATACATATACCTGTCAAATTCTGGTTTTCTGTACTTAGAATTGAAATCAACCCATCTTCACCATCGTAGCTAATTGGTAGTTTGGGACTTGGCATTCGATTAATGATAAATATTTGCATATTTAAACGTGTTTCTTTCATATTTCAAATAAGCCATATATATTGATACATTAAAGTCTGGATTCTTAACGACCTGGGGATCAGAGCCCCAGGCGGAACTGCCCAAAGACTATGATATCGGACCAGCGGGGATTTGAACCCTCATCTAGGATATCTGTATGCCAGTGTCCATACCACTCGGCCACGAAGAAAGATAAAAGTCAATGACAATTCTTCTATACATATACCTGTCAAATTCTGGTTTTCTGTACTTAGAATTGAAATCAACCCATCTTCACCATCGTATGTAATTGCTAGGTTAGGAAACTTGGCATTCAATTAATGATAAATTTTTTGCACATTTAAACGTGTTTCTTTCATATTTTAAATAAGCCTTATATATTAATACATTAAAGTCTGGATTCTCTTAATGACCTGGGGATCAGAGCCCTAGGCGGAACTGCCCAAAGACTATGATATCGGACCAGCGGGGATTTGAACTCTCGTCCAGGATATCTGTATGCCAGTGACCATACCACTCGGCCACGAAGAAAGATAAAAGTCAATGACAATTCTTCTATATATACATATACCTGTCAAATTATGGTTTTCTGTACTTAGAATTGAAATCAACCCATCTTCACCATCTTAGCTAATTGGTAGGTTTGGGACTTGGAATTCGATTAATGATATATTTTTGCACATTCAAACGTGTTTCTCTCATATTTCAAATAAGCCATATATATTAATACATTAAAGTCTGGATTCGCTTAACGACCTGGTGATCAGAGCCCCAGGCGGAAACGGCCAAAGACTATGATATCGGACCAGCGGGGATTTGAACTCTCGTCCAGGATATCTGTATGCCAGTGACCATACCACTCGGCCACGAAGAAAAATAAAAGTCAATGTCAATTCTTCTATACATATACCTGTCAAAGTCTGGTTTTCTGTACTTAGAATTGAAATCAACCTATCTTCACCATCATATCTAATTCGTAGGTTTGGGACTTGGCATTCAATTAATGATAAATTTTTGCACATTTAAACGTGTTTTTTTTCATATTTCAAATAAGCCTTATAAATTAATACATTAAAGTTTGGATTCTCTTAACGACCTGGGGATCAGAGCTCCAGGCGGAACCGCCTAAAGACTACGATATCGGACCAGCAGGGATTTGAACTCTCGTCCATTATATCTGTATGCCAGTGACCATACCACTCGGCCACGAAGAAAGATAAAAGTCAATGACAATTCTTCTATACATATACCTGTCAAATTCTGGTTTTCTGTACTTAGAATTCAAATCAACCCATCCTCAGCTTCGTAGCTAATTGGTAGTTTTGGGACTTGGCATTCGATTAATGATAAATTTTGGCACATTTAAACGTGTTTCTTTCATATTTCAAATAAGCCATATATATTAATACATTAAAGTCTGGATTCGCTTAACGACCTGGGGATCGGAGCCACAGGCGGAACCGCCCAAAGACTCTGATATCGGACCAGCGGGGATTTGAACTTTCGTCCAGGATATTTGTATGCCAGTGAGCATACCACTCAGCCACGAAGAACGATAAAAGTCAATGACAATTCTTCTATATATATACCTGTCAAATTCTGGTTTTCTGTACTTAGAATTGAAATCAACCCATCTTCACCATCGTAGCTAATTGGTAGGTTTCGGACTTGGCATTCGATTAATGATAAATATTTGCACATTTAAACGTGTTTCTTTCATATTTCAAATAAGCCATATATATTAATACATTAAAGTCTGGATTCGATTAACGACCTGGGGATCAGAGCCCCAAGGCGGAACTGCCCAAAGACTATGATATCGGACCCGTGGGGATTTGAACCCTCGTCCAGGATATCTATATGCCAGTGATCATACCACTCGTCCACGAACAAAGATAAAAGTCAATAACAATTCTTCTATACATATACCTGTCAAATTCTGGTTTTCTGTACTTAGAATTGAAATCAACCCATTTTCACCATCGTAGCTAATTGGTAGGTTTGGGACTTGGCATTCGATTAATGATAAATTTTTTCACATTTAAACGTGTTTTTTTCTTATTTTAAATAAGCCATATATATTAATACATTAAAGTCTGGATTCTCTTAACGACCTGGGGATCAGAGCCCCAGGCGGAACCGCCTAAAAACTATGATATCGGACCAGCGGGGATTTGAACTCTCGTCCAGGATATCTGTATGCTAGTGACCATACCACTCGGCCACGGAGAAAGATAAATGTCAATGACAATTCTTGTATACATATACCTGTCAAATTTTGGTTTTCTGTACTTAGAATTCAAATCAACCCATCCTCACCATCGTAGCTAATTGGTAGGTTTGGGACTTGGCATTCGATTAATGATAAATATTTGCACATTTAAACGTGTTTCTTTTATATTTCAAATAAGCCATATATATTAATACATTAAAGTCTGGATTCTCTTAACGACCTGGGGATCAGAGCCCCAGGCGGAACCGCCTAAAGACTATGATATCGGACCAGCAGGGATTTGAACCCTCGTCCAGGATATCTATATGCCAGTGTCCATACCACTCGGCCACGAAGAAAGATAAAAGTCAATGACAATTCTTCTATACATATACCTGTCAAATTCTGGTTTTCTGTACTTAGAATTGAAATCAACCCATCTTCACCATCGTATGTAATTGCTAGGTTAGGAACTTGGCATTCAATTAATGATAAATTTTTTGCACATTTAAACGTGTTTCTTTCATATTTTAAATAAGCCTTATATATTAATACATTAAAGTCTGGATTCTCTTAATGACCTGGGGATCAGAGCCCCAGGCGGAACCGCCTAAAGACTATGATATCGGACCAGCGAGGATTTTAACTCTCGTCCAGGATATCTGTATGCCAGTGACCATACCACTCGGCCACGAAGAAAGATAAAAGTCAATGACAATTCTTCTATATATACATATACCTGTCAAATTTTGGTTTTCTGTACTTAGAATTGAAATCAACCCATCTTCACCATCTTAGCTAATTGGTAGGTTTGGGACTTGGCATTCAATTAATGATAAATTTTGGCACATTTAAATGTGTTTCTTTCATATTTCAAATAAGCCATATATATTAATACATTAAAGTCTGAATTCGCTTAACGACCTGGGGATCAGAGCCCCAGGCGGAACTGCCCAAAGACTATGATATCGGACCAGCGAGGATTTGAACCTTCGTCCAGGATATCTGTATGCCAGGGACCATACCACTCGACCACGAAGAAAGATAAAAGTCAATGACAATTCTTCTATACATATACATGTCAAATTCTGGTTTTCTGTACTTAGAATTGAAATCAACCCATCTTCACCATCTTAGCTAATTAGTAGGTTTGGCACTTGGCATTCGATTAATGATAAATATTTGCACATTTAACCTGATTCTTTCATATTTCAAAAAAGCCATATGTATTAATATATTAAAGTCTGGATTCTCTTAACGACCTGGGGATCAGAGCCCCAGGCGGAACCGCCCAAAGACTATGATATCGGACCAGCGGGGATTTGAACCCTCGTATAGGATATCTGTATGCCAGTGACCATACCACTCGGCCACGAAAAAAGATAAAAGTCAATGACAATTCTTCTATACATATACCTGTCAAAGTCTGGTTTTCTGTACTTAGAATTAAAATCAACCCATCCTCACCATCGTTGCTAATTGGTAGGTTTAGGACTTGGCATTTGATTAATGATAAATTTTTGCACATTTAAACCTGTTTCTTTCATATTCTAAATAAGCCATATATATTAATACATTAAAGTCTGGATTCTCTTAACGACCTGGGGATAAGAGCCCCAGGCAAAACCGCCCAAAGACTATGATATTGTACCAGCGGGGATATGAACCCTCGTCCAGGATATCTCTATGCCAGTGACCATACCACTCGGCAACGAAGAAAGAAAAAAGTCAATGACAATTCTTTTTTATATATATATATACCTGTCAAATTCTGGTTTCCTGTACTTAGAATTGAAATCAACCCATCTTCACCATCTTTGTTAATTGGTAGGTTTGGGACTTGGCATTCGATTAATGATATATTTTTGCACATTTAAACGTGTTTCTTTCATATTTCAAAT
This sequence comes from Palaemon carinicauda, assembly GCF_036898095.1. Lineage (NCBI taxonomy): Eukaryota > Metazoa > Arthropoda > Malacostraca > Decapoda > Palaemonidae > Palaemon > Palaemon carinicauda. Next base: position 59,250,963 of record NC_090729.1, on the reverse strand, counting down.
AAGCCATATATATTAATACATTAAAGTCTAGATTCTCTTTACGACCTGGGGATCGGAGCCACAGGCGGAACCGCCCAAAGACTCTGATATCGGACCAGCGGGGATTTGAACCCTCGTCCAGGATATCTGTATGCCAGTGAGCATACCACTCAGCCACGAAGAACGATAAAAGTCAATGACAATTCTTCTATACATATACCTGTCAAATTCTGGTTTTCTGTACTTAGAATTGAAATCAACCCATCTTCACCATCGTAGCTAATTGGTAGGTTTCGGACTTGACATTCGATTAATGATAAATATTTGCACATTTAAACGTGTTTCTTTCATATTTCAAATAAGCCATATATATTAATACATTAAAGTCTGGATTCGATTAACGACCTGGGGATCAGAGCCCCAGGCGGAACTGCCCAAAGACTATGATATCGGACCAGCGGGGATTTGAACCCTCGTCCAGGATATCTATATGCCAGTGACCATACCACTCGTCCACGAAGAAAGATAAAAGTCAATGACAATTCTTCTATACATATACCTGTCAAATTCTGGTTTTCTGTACTTAGAATTGAAATCAACCCATTTTCACAATCGTAGCTAATTGGTAGGTTTGGGACTTGGCATTCGATTAATGATAAATTTTTTCACATTTAAACGTGTTTTCTTCTTATTTCAAATAAGCCATATATATTAATACATTAAAGTCTGGATTCTCTTAACGACATGGGGATCAGAACCCCAGGCGGAACCGCCCAAAGACTATGATATCGGACCAGCGGGGATTTGAACCCTCATCCAGGATATCTGTATGCCAGTGTCTATACCACTCGGCCACGAAGAAAGATAAAAGTCAATGACAATTCTTCTATACATATACCTGTCAAATTCTGGTTTTCTGTACATAGAATTGAAATCAACCCATCTTCACCATCTTAGCTAATTGGTAGGTTTGGGACTTGGCATTCAATTAATGTTAAATTTTTGCACATTTAAACGTGTTTCTTTCATATTTCAAATAAGCCATATATATTGATAAATTAAAGTCTGGATTCTCTTAACGACCTGGGGATCAGAGCCCTAGGCGGAAACGCCCAAAGACTATGATATCGGACCAGCGGGGATTTGAACCCTCGTCCAGGATAACTGTATGCCAGTGACCATACCACTCGGCCACGAAGAAAGATAAAAGTCAATGACAATTCTTCTATACATATACCTGTCAAATTCTGGTTTTCTGTACTTAGAATTGAAATCAACCCATCCTCACCATCATATCTAATTGGTAGGTTTAGGACTTGGCATTCGATTAATGATAAATTTTTGCACATATAAACATGTTTCTTTCATATTCTAAATAAGCCATATATATTAATACATTAAAGTCTGGATTCTCTTAACGACCTGGGGATAAGCGCCCCAGGCAGAACCGCCCAAAGACTATGATATTGGACCAGCGGGGATATGAACCCTCGTCCAGGATATCTGTATGCCAGTGACCATACCTCTCGGCCACGAAGAAAGATAAAAGTCAATGACAATTCTTCTATATATATATATATATATATATATATATATATATATATATATATATATATATATATATATATATATATATATATATATATATATACCTGTCAAATTCTGGTTTCCTGTACTTAGAATTGAAATCAACCCATCTTCACCATCTTAGCTATTTGGTAGGTTTGGGACTTGGCATTCGATTAATGATAAATTTTGGCACACTTAAACGTGTTTCTTTCATATTTCAAACAAGTCATATATATTAATACATTAAAGTCTGGATTCGCTTAACGACCTGGGGATCAGAGCCCCAGGCGGAACTGCCCAAAGACTATGATATCGGACCAGCGGGAATTTGAACCCTCGTCCAGGATATCTGTATGCCAGTGACCATACCACTCGGCCAAGAAGAAAAATAAAAGTCAATGACAATTCTTCTATACATATACCTGTCAAATTCTGGTTTTCTGTACTTAGAATTGAAATCAATCCATCTTCACCATCTTAGCTAATTGGTAGGTTTGGGACTTGGCATTCGATTAATGTTATATTTTTGAACATTTAACCTGTTTCTTTCATATTTCAAAAAAGCCATATGTATTAATACATTAAAGTCTGGATTCTCTTAACGAGCTGGGGATCAGAGTCCCAGGCGGAACTGCCCAAAGACTCTGATATCGGACCAGCGGGGATTTGAACCCTCGTCAAGGATATCTGTATGCCAGTAACCCTACCACTCGGCCACGAAAAAAGATAAAAGTCAATGACAATTCTTCTATACATATACCTGTCAAAGTCAGGTTTTCTGTACTTAGAATTAAAATCAACCCATCCTCACCATCGTAGCTAATTGGTAGGTTTGGGACTTGGCATTCGATTAATGATAAATTTTTGCACATTTAAACGTGTCTCTTTCATATTCTAAATAAGCTATATATATTAATACATTAAAGTCTGGATTCTCTTAACGACCTGGGGATCAGAGCCCCAGGCAGAAACGCCCAAATACTATGATATCGGACCAGCATGATTTGAACCCTCGTCAAGGATATCTTTATGCTAGTGACCATACCACTCGGCCACGAAGAACGATAAAAGTCAATGACAATTCTTCTATACATATACCTGTCAAATTCTGGTTTTCTGTACTTAGAATTGAAATCAACCCATCTTCACCATCGTATTTAATTGGTAGGTTTGGAACTTGGCATTCAATTAATGATAAATTTTGCACATTTAAACGTGTTTCTTTCATATTTTAAATAAGCCATATATATTAATACATAAAAGTCTGGATTCTCTTAACGACCTGGGGATAAGAGCCCCAGGCAGAACCGCCTAAAGACTATGATATTGGACCAGCGGGGATATGAACCCTCGTCCAGGATATCTGTATGCCAGTGACCATACCACTCGGCCACGAAGAAAGATAAAAGTCAATGACAATTCTTTTATATATATATATATATATATATATATATATATATATATATATATATATATATATATATATATATATATATATATATATATATATATATATATATATATAAATATATATATATATATATATATATATATATATATATATATATATATATATATATATATATATATATATATATATATATATATATATATATATATATATATATATATATATATATATATATATATATATATATATATATACAGGTCAAATTCTGGTTTCCTGTACTTAGAATTGAAATCAACCCATCTTCACCATCGTAGCTAATTGGTAGGTTTGGGACTTGACATTCGATTAATGATATATTTTTGCACATTTAAACGTGTTTCTTTCATATTTCAAATAAGCCATATATATTAATACTTTAAAGTCTGGATTCTCTTAACAACCTGGGGATCAGAGCCCCAGGCGGAACCGCCCAAAGACTCTGATATCGGACCAGCGGGGATTTGAACCCTCGTCCAGGAAATCTGTATGCCAGTGAGCATACCAATCAGCCACGAAGAAAGATAAAAGTCAATGACAATTCTTCTATACATATACCTGTCAAATTCTGGTTTTCTGTACTTAGAATTGAAATCAACCCATCTTCACCATCGTAGCTAATTGGTAGATTTCGGACTTGGCATTCGATTAATTATAAATATTTGCACATTTAAACGTGTTTCTTTCATATTTTAAATAAGCCATATATATTAATACATTAAAGTCTGGATTCTCTTAACGACCTGGATATCAGAGCCCCAGGCGGAACCGCCTAAAGACTATATCGGACCAGCGGGGATTTGAACTCTCGTCCAGGATATCTGTATGCCAGTGAGCATACCACTCGGCCACGGAGAAAGATAAATGTCAATGACAATTCTTCTATACATATACCTGTCAAATTCTGGTTTTCTGTACTTAGAATTGAAATTAACCAATCCTCACCAGCGTAGCTAATTGGTAGGTTTGGGACTTGGCATTCGATTAATGATAAATATTTGCACATTTAAATGTGTTTCTTTCATATTTCAAATAAGCCATATATATTAATACATTAAAGTCTGGATTCGATTAACGACCTTGGGATCAGAGCCCCAGGCGGAACTGCCCAAAGACTATGATATCGGACCAGCGGGGATTTGAACCCTCATCTAGGATATCTGTATGCCAGTGTCCATACCTCTCGGCCACGAAGAAAGATAAAAGTCAATGACAATTCTTCTATACATATACCTGTCAAATTCTGGTTTTCTGTACTTAGAATTGAAATCAACCCATCTTCACCATCGTATGTAATTGCTAGGTTAGGAACTTGGCATTCAATTAATGATAAATTTTTTGCACATTTAAACGTGTTTCTTTCATATTTTAAATAAGCCTTATATATTAATACATTAAAGTCTGGATTCTCTTAATGACCTGGTGATCAGAGCCCCAGGCGGAACCGCCTAAAGACTATGATATCGGACCAGCTGTGATTTGAACTTTCGTCCAGGATATCTGTATGCCAGTGACCATACCACTCGGCCACGAAGAAAGATAAAATTCAATGACAATTCTTCTATATATACATATACCTGTCAAATTTTGGTTTTCTGTACTTAGAATTGAAATCAACCCATCTTCACCATCTTAGCTAACTGGTAGGTTTGGGACTTGCCATTCGATTAATGATATATTTTTGCACATTCAAACGTGTTTCTCTCATATTTCAAATAAGCCATATATATTAATACATTAAAGTCTAGATTCTCTTAACGATCTGGGGATCAGAGCCCCAGGCGGAAACGCCCAAAGACTATGATATCGGACCAGCGGGGATTTGAACTCTCGTCCAGGATATCTGTATGCCAGTGACCATACCACTCGGCCACGAAGAAAGATAAAAGTCAATGACAATTCTTCTATACATATACCTGTCAAATTCTGGTTTTCTGTACTTAGAATTGAAATCAACCCATCTTCACCATCATATCTAATTGGTAGGTTTGGGACTTGGCATTCAATTAATGATATATTTTTGCACATTTAAACGTGTTTCTTTCATATTTCATATAAGCCTTATAAATTAATACATTAAAGTTTGGATTCTCTTAACGACCTGGGGATCAGAGCCCCAGGCGGAACCGCCTAAAGACTACGATATCGGACCAGCAGGGATTTGAACTCTCGTCCATTATATCTGTATGCCAGTGACCATACCACTCGGCCACGAAGAAAGATAAAAGTCAATGACAATTCTTCTATACATATACCTGTCAAATTCTGGTTTTCTGTACTTAGAATTCAAATCAACCCATCCTCACCTTCGTAGCTAATTGGTAGTTTTGGGACTTGGCATTCGATTAATGATAAATTTTGGCACATTTAAACGTGTTTCTTTCATATTTCAAATAAGCCATATATATTAATACATTAAAGTCTGGATTCGCTTAACGACCTGGGGATCAGAGCCCCAGGCGGAACTGCCCAGAAACTATGATATCGGACCAGCGGGGATTTGAACCCTCGTCCAGGATATCTGTATGCCAGTGACCATACCACTCGGCCACGAAGAAAGATAAAAGTCAATGACAATTCTTCTATACATATACATGTCAAATTCTGGTTTTCTGTACTTAGAATTGAAATCAACCCATCTTCACCATCTTAGCTAATTGGTAGGTTTGGCACTTGGCATTCGATTAATGATATATTTTTGCACATTTAACCTGTTTCTTTCATATTTCAAAAAAGCCATATGTATTAATATATTAAAGTCTGGATTCTCTTAACGACCTGTGGATCAGAGCCCCAGGCGGAACCGCCCAAAGACTATGATATCGGACCAGCAGGGATTTGAACCCTCGTATAGGATATCTGTATGCCAGTGACCATACCACTCGGCAACGAAAAAAGATAAAAGTCAATGACAATTCCTCTATACATATACCTGTCAAAGTCTGGTTTTCTGTACTTAGAATTAAAATCAACCCATCCTCACCATCGTAGCTAATTGGTAGGTTTGGGACTTGGCATTCGAATAATGATAAATTTTTGCACATTTAAACGTGTTTCTTTCATATTCTAAATAAGCTACATATATTAATACATTAAAGTCTGGATTCTTTTAACGACCTGGGGATCAGTGCCCCAGGTGGATACGCCCAAAGACTATGATATCGGACCAGCATGATTTGAACCCTCGTCAAGGATATCTGTATGCTAGTGACCATACCACTCCACCACGAAGAACGATAAAAGTCAATGACAATTCTTCTATACATATACATGTCAAATTCTGGTTTTCTGTACTTAGAATTGAAATCAACCCATCGTCACCATCATAGCTAATTGGTAGGTTTGGGACTTGGCATTCAATCAATGATAAATTTTTGCACATTTAAACGTGTTTCTTTCATATTCTAAATAAGCAATATATATTAATACATTAAAGTCTGGATTCTCTTAACGACCTGGGGATCAGAGCCCCAGGCGGAACCGCCCAAAGACTCTGAAATCCGACCAGCGGGAATTTGAACCCTCGTCCAGGATATCTGTATGCCAGTGACCATACCACTCGTCCACGAAGAAAGATAAAAGTCAATGACACTTCTTCTATACATATACCTGTCAAATTCTGGTTTTCTGTACTTAGAATTGAAATCAACCCATCCTCACTATCATATCTAATTGGTAGGTTTAGGACTTGGAATTTGATTAATGATAAATTTTTGCACATTTAAACCTGTTTCTTTCATATTCTAAATAAGCCATATATATTAATACATTAAAGTCTGGATTCTCTTAACGACCTGGGGATAAGAGCCCCAGGCAGAACCGCCCAAAGACTATGATATTGTACCAGCGGGGATATGAACCCTCGTCCAGGATATCTGTATGCCAGTGACCATACCACTCGGCCACGAAGAAAGAAAAAAGTCAATGACAATTCTTTTTTATATATATATATATATACCTGTCAAATTCTGGTTTCCTGTACTTAGAATTGAAATCAACCCATCTTCACCATCTTTGTTAATTGGTAGGTTTGGGACTTGGCATTCGATTAATAATATATTTTTGCACATTTAAACGTGTTTCTTTCATATTTCAAATAAGCCATATATATTAATACATTAAAGTCTGGATTCTCTTAACGACCTGGGGATTGGAGCCACAGGCGGAACCGCCCAAAGACTCTGATATCGGACCAGCGGGGATTTGAACCCTCGTCCAGGATATCTGTATGCCAGTGACCATACCACTCAGCCACGAAGAAAGATAAAAGTCAATGACAATTCTTCTATACATATACCTATCAAATTCTGGTTTTCTGTACTTAGAATTGAAATCGACCCATCTTCACCATCGTAGCTATTTGGTAGGTTTCGGACTTGGCATTCGATTAATGATAAATTTTTGCACATTTAAACGTGTTTCTCTCATATTTCAAATAAGCCATATATATTAATACATTAAAGTCTGGATTCGATTAACGACCTGGGGATCAGAGCCCCAGGCGGAACTGCCCAAAGACTATGATATCGGACCAGCGGGGATTTGAACCCTCATCCAGGATATCTGTATGCCAATGTCCATACCACTCGGCCACGAAGAAAGATAAAAGTCAATGACAATTCTTCTATACATATACCTGTCAAATTCTTCCGCATCGTATGTAATTGCTAGGTTTGGAACTTGGCCTTTAATTAAAGATATATTTTTGCACATTTAAACGTGTTTCTTTCATATTTCAAATAAGCCTTATATATTAATACATTAACCCTGGATAGGTACGCTCCTCGGACACACCTTTAAGGGTATACTCGGACGCGAACGACCCCGACGGCAAAAAAAATTCTTGAAAAATCAGTTTTTCCAGTAACCTACTTTTTTCTTTTGCCAAAAAAAATTCAATGAATGCTTAAAACAACTGTAAAGATAAATACTATTCATCTGCAAAAAAAGTTTTTATTATAAATATTTTAAAAAATTAAGTAGAAAAAAAAGACCTGACATAAAAATTCATAAAAAAAAAGTTTATACATATATACACAAATCTTTTTAGGAATTGATTCTTGAATGTTTAGGACACATCTTGATGTATTTTGGATGAAGTCAGACCCATGGAGGTGAAGATCTGAAATGAGAAAAAAAGGGTAACTTTTTTGGCCAAAATAATTTGTCCAAATTTCATGAATTTTTTTGGTTACCCAAATGAAATAGGAAGTGGCTAATTTTTTTTAGGGAATAAACATATGTCATCCTAAAATAGAAATATGTAAAAAAATCTTCATTATTTTGTAAATTACATTTATATCAGGGGCCATATCTAAAGGTAATTTTTTGAGTACTTAGAAATTTCGTAAAAAAATACATATATTTAATATATAATATGATATTTATGCAGGTAAAAATATACCAAAATATCACAAATTCTATAGGGAACAAGAATATATATAGATAGGGCAGCTTACGCTTCGGATATGTCCACAAAATGGACGCCAACCACACTGACTCAGACTCCCTAATCTGCCACTTGAAATGTAGGAAGGGTATGTCAATTTCAAGGTGTTATTTACTAATCTAATTATTATTAGATATGCATAAAAATTGTATGGTGGGTTGCTGGATAATTGTTGATTATTTTACGACTATAAAATTAAAATTCTGACCCAAAAACATTTTTTTGAAGGGAAATAAAATCGAAAAAAAAAATGTAAAACAATAAAATATTTTAGCTAAAAAAATTTGATGATATTCAATCAAAAAAAAAGTAAACAAAATTTTCCGACAAATAAACATCTAGAGGAATCATTACTCTGTGATAGTTCCTTAGTACGTAGTAATTTTGAAAGAATTGGGAAAAAACGAAAAAATGGCAATCACCGGAAAATCGAACACATACCTATATATACGCCATATCTGGCTAAAAAAAAAGATAGGCATGGGTAGCCAGATCATCTAGAAACACTTTCCAACACTATAAAAATATAAGTTTTGCGACACTACTTACCAGTTCCTTACGGTAACAAGACTAAGCAAAAAAATGCAAAACAAATAAAAAGGGGCACTCGCGGAAAAATGGCTAACATTCTAATATACGGCATTTCAGAAAAAAAAAATTCAGCCACGTGCTAGGCAAACCATCAAGGCACATTTCCCGACAAATAAACATCTAAATGAATCATTACTCTGTGATAGTTCCTTAGTACGTAGTAATTTTGAAAGAAATGGGAAAAAACGAAAAAATGGCAATCACAGGAAAATCGAACACATACCTATATATACGCCATATCTGGCTAAAAAAAGAAGATAGGCATGGGTAGCCAGATCATCTAGAAACACTTTCCAACACTATAAAATTATAAGTTTTGCGACACTACTTGCCAATTCCTTACGGTAACATGACTAAGCAAAAACATGCAAAACAAATAAAAAGGGGCACTCGTGGAAAAATGGCCATTCTAATATACGGCATTTCAGAAAAAAAAAATTTCAGCCACGTGCTAGGCAAACCATCAAGGCACATTTTCCGACAAATAAACATATAAATGAAATATTACTCTGTGATAGTTCCTTAGTACGTAGTAATTTTGAAAGAAATGGGAAAAAACGAAAAAATGGCAATCACAGGAAAATCGAACACACACTTATATATACGCCATATCTGGCTAAAAAAAAAATAGGCATGGGTAGCCAGATCATCTAGAAACACTTTCCAACACTATAAAAATATAAGTTTTGCGACACTACTTGCCAATTCCTTACGGTAACATGACTAAGCAAAAAAATGCAAAACAAATAAAAAGGGGCACTCGCGGAAAAATGCCCAACATTCTAATATACGGCATCTCAGATAAAAAAAAAAAGACATGCATGTGTTAGCCCAACCATCAAGGCACACTTTCTAACACATAAACACGAAAAAAAAATCAATAATATACGGCAATTCCTTACTGCGTAGTAAATAATTACAAATATTAAAAAAAAAACAGAAATTGGCAACCGCAGTTAAATACCCAATATACCAATAACTACGTCGTATCTGACAAAAACAAAATCACGCATGGGTAGCCAAATCATCTAGACACACTTTCCAACACTAAAAAAGCAAAAGTTTTACGACACTATTTCGCAATATCTTACGGAAAAATGACTTGGCAAAAAAATGAAAAAAAAATGAAAAAGGGACAGTCGCGGTAAAATGCCCGACATTCCAATATACGGCATCTCAGATAAAAAAAAAGACATGCACGTGTTAGCCCAACCATCAAGGCACACTTTCTAACACATAAAAATGAAAAAAAAAATGAATAATATACGGCAATTCCTTACTACGTAGTAATTTTTACAAATATTGAAAAAAAACAGAAATTGGTAACAGCAGTTAAATACCCAATATACCAATAACTACGTCGTATCTGACAAAAACAAAGTCATGCATGGGTAGCCAGATCATTTAGACACACTTTCCAACACTAAACAAGCAAAAGTTTTACGACACTATTTGGCAATATCTTACAGAAAAATGACTTGGCAAAAAAATGAAAAAAAAATGAAAAAGGGGCACTCGCGGTAAAATGGTCCTCGTTGTGATGAACGACATTTAAACTAAAAAAAAAAATCATGCATATGGTAGCCAAACAATCTACCAAGACTTTCAACAACTGATAACCTATACAAGTTGCACCATTCTACGACAATTTCATAATACGTAATAACTTTGATAATTAAGCAAACTACCTCAGAAGGGTAAACTCGGTCGCGCTCGACCCCGACGCGTCTCAGAAATCGGGGCAGGAGTACAGCCACAGCAATGCACATCTGGACACTACTAGAGCGTGTAGGGGAGACACCTCCTGCAGGTCGATCACCCACAAATTCAGTCACGGGGGTGAGTCACGTGAGAAAAACCTGTTTTTTTTTTACGCTAGGGGTAGCGAACAACCCACCGTACCTATCCAGGGTTAAAGTCTGGATTCGCTTAACGACCTGGGGATCAGAGCCCCAGGCAGAACTGCCCAAAGACTATGATATCGGACCAGCGGGGATTTGAACCCTCATCCAGGATATCTGTATGCCAGTGTCCATACCACTCGGCCACGAAGAAAGATAAAAGTCAATGACAATTCTTCTATACTTATACCTGTCAAATTCTGGTTTTCTGTACTTAGAATTGAAATCAACCCATCTTCACCATCGTATCTAATTGGTAGGTTTGGAACTTGGAATTTAATTAATGATAAATTCTTGCACATTTAAATGTGTTTCTTTCATATTTCAAATAAGCCTTATATATTAATACATTAAAGTCTGGATTCTCTTAACGACCTGAGGATCAGAGCCCCAGGCGGAACCGCTTAAGGACTATGATATCGGACCAGCGGGGATTTGAACTCTCATCCAGGATATCTGTATGCCAGTGAGCATACCACTCGGCCACGAAGAAAGATAAAAGTCAATGACAATTCTTCTATACATATACCTGTCAAATTCTGGTTTTCTGTACTTAGAATTGAAATCAACCCATCCTCACCATCGTAGCTAATTGGTGGGTTTCGGACTTGGCATTCGATTGATGATAAATTTTTGCACATTTAAACGTGTTTCTTTCATATTTCAAATAAGCATTATATATTAATACATTAAAGTCTGGATTCGCTTAACGACCTGGGGATCAGAGCCCCAGGCGGAACTGCCCAAAGACTATGATATCGGACCAGCGGGGATTTGAACCCTCGTCCAGGATATCTGTATGCCAGTGACCATACCACTCGGCCACGGAGAAAGATAAAAGTCAATGACCATTCTTTTATACATATACCTGTCAAATTCTGGTTTTCTGTACTTAGAATTGAAATCAACCCATCTTCACCATCGTAGCTAATGGGTAGGTTTGGGACTTGGCATTCGATTAATGATAAATTTTTGCACATTTAAACGTGTTTCTTTCATATTCTAAATAAGCCATATATATTAATACATTTAAGTCTGGATTCTCTTAACAACCTGGGGATCAGAGCCCCAAGCGGAACCGCCCAAAGACTCTGATATCGGACCAGCTGGGATTTGAACCCTCGTCCAGGATATCTGTATGCAGTGACCATACCACTTGGCCATGAAGAAAGATAAAAGTCAATGACAATTCTTCTATACATATACCTGTCAAATTCTGGTTTTCTGTACTTAGAATTGAAATCAACCAATCCTCACCATCGTAGCTAATTGGTAGGTTTGGGACTTGTCATTCGATTAATGATATATTTTTGCACATTTAACCTGTTTCTTTCAAATTTCAAATAAGCCATATATATTAATACATTAAAGTCTGGATTCTCTTAACGACCTGGGGATCAGAGCCCCAGGCGGAACCGCCTAAAGACTATGATATCGGACCAGCAGGGATTTGAACCCTCGTCCAGGATATCTATATGCCAGTGTCCATACCACTCGGCCACGAAGAGAGATAAAAGTCAATGACAATTATTCTATACATATAACTGTCAAATTCTGGTTTTCTGTACTTAGAATTGAAATCAACCCATCTTCACCATCGTAGCTATTTGGTAGGTTTCGGACTTGGCATTCGATTAATGATAAATTTTTGCACATTTAAACGTGTTTCTCTCATATTTCAAATAAGCCATATATATTAATACATTAAAGTCTGGATTCGATTAACGACCTGGGGATCAGAGCCCCAGGCAGAAACGCCCAAAGACTATGATATCGGACCAGCGAGGATTTGAACCCTCGTCCAGGATATCTCTATGCCAGTGACCATACCACTCGGCCACGAAGAAAGATAAAAGTCAATGACAATTATTCTATACATATAACTGTCAAATTCTGGTTTTCTGTACTTAGAATTGAAATCAACCCATCTTCACCATCGTAGCTATTTGGTAGGTTTCGGACTTGGCATTCGATTAATGATAAATTTTTGCACATTTAAACGTGTTTCTCTCATATTTCAAATAAGCCATATATATTAATACATTAAAGTCTGGATTCGATTAACGACCTGGGGATCAGAGCCCCAGGCGGAACTGCCCTAAGACTATGATATCGGACCAGCGGGGATTTCAACCCTCATCCAGGATATCTGTATGCCAATGTCCATACCACTCGGCCACGAAGAAAGATAAAAGTCAATGACAATTCTTCTATACATATACCTGTCAAATTCTTCCGCATCGTATGTAATTGCTAAGTTTGGAACTTGGCCTTTAATTAAAGATATATTTTTGCACATTGAAACGTGTTTCTTTCATATTTCAAATAAGCCTTATATATTAATACATTAACCCTGGATAGGTACGCTCCTCGGACACACCTTTAAGGGTATACTCGGACGCGAACAACCCCGACGGCAAAAAAAATTCTTGAAAAATCAGTTTTTCCAGTAACCTCCTTTTTTCTTTTGCCAAAAAAAATTCAATGAATGCTTAAAACAACTGTAAAGATAAATACTATTCATCTGCAAAAAAACTTTTTATTATAAATATTTTAAAAAATTAAGTAGAAAAAAAAGACCTGACATAAAAATTCATAAAAAAAAAGTTTATACATATATACACAAATCCTTTTAGGAATTGATTCTTGAATGTTTAGGACACATCTTGATGTATTTTGGATGAAGTCAGACCCATGGAGGTGAAGATCTGAAATGAGAAAAAAAGGGTAACTTTTTTGGCCAAAATAATTTGTCCAAATTTCATGAATTTTTTTGGTTACCCAAATGAAATAGGAAGTGGCTAATTTTTTTAGGGAATAAACATATGTCATCCTAAAATAGAAATATGTAAAAAAAATCTTCATTATTTTGTAAATTACATTTATATCAGGGGCCATATCTAAAGGTAATTTTTTGAGTACTTAGAAATTTCGTAAAAAAATACATATATTTAATATATAATATGATATTTATGCAGGTAAAAATATACCAAAATATCACAAATTCTATAGGGAACAAGAATATATATAGATAGGGCAGCTTACGCTTCGGATATGTCCACAAAATGGCCGCCAACCACACTGACTCAGACTCCCTAATCTGCCACTTGAAATGTAGGAAGGGTATGTCAATTTCAAGGTGTTATTTACTAATCTAATTATTATTGGATATGCATAAAAATTGTATGGTGGGTTGCTGGATAATTGTTGATTATTTTACGACTATAAAATTAAAATTCTGACCCAAAAACATTTTTTGAAGGGAAATAAAATCGAAAAAAAAAAATGTAAAACAATAAAATATTTTAGCTAAAAAAATTTGATGATATTCAATCAAAAAAAAAGTAAACAAAATTTTCCGACAAATAAACATCTAGAGGAATCATTACTCTGTGATAGTTCCTTAGTACGTAGTAATTTTGAAAGAATTGGGAAAAAACGAAAAAATGGCAATCACCGGAAAATCGAACACATACCTATATATACGCCATAGCCATATCTGGCTAAAAAAAAGATAGGCATGGGTAGCCAGATCATCTAGAAACACTTTCCAACACTATAAAAATATAAGTTTTGCGACACTACTTGCCAATTCCTTACGGTAACATGACTAAGCAAAAAAATGCAAAACAAATAAAAAGGGGCACTCGCGGAAAAATGGCTAACATTCTAATATACGGCATTTCAGAAAAAAAAAAATTCAGCCACGTGCTAGGCAAACCATCAAGGCACATTTCCCGACAAATAAACATCTAAATGAATCATTACTCTGTGATAGTTCCTTAGTACGTAGTAATTTTGAAAGAAATGGGAAAAAACGAAAAAATGGCAATCACAGGAAAATCGAACACATACCTATATATACGCCATATCTGGCTAAAAAAAGAAGATAGGCATGGGTAGCCAGATCATCTAGAAACACTTTCCAACACTATAAAATTATAAGTTTTGCGACACTACTTGCCAATTCCTTACGGTAACATGACTAAGCAAAAACATGCAAAACAAATAAAAAGGGGCACTCGTGGAAAAATGGCCATTCTAATATACGGCATTTCAGAAAAAAAAAAATTTCAGCCACGTGCTAGGCAAACCATCAAGGCACATTTTCCGACAAATAAACATATAAATGAAATATTACTCTGTGATAGTTCCTTAGTACGTAGTAATTTTGAAAGAAATGGGAAAAAACGAAAAAATGGCAATCACAGGAAAATCGAACACACACTTATATATACGCCATATCTGGCTAAAAAAAAAATAGGCATGGGTAGCCAGATCATCTAGAAACACTTTCCAACACTATAAGAATATAAGTTTTGCGACACTACTTGCCAATTCGTTACGGTAACATGACTAAGCAAAAAAATGCAAAACAAATAAAAAGGGGCACTCGCGGAAAAATGCCCAACATTCTAATATACGGCATCTCAGATAAAAAAAAAAAGACATGCACGTGTTAGCCCAACCATCAAGGCACATTTTCTAACACATAAACATGAAAAAATAATCAATAATATACGGCAATTCCTTACTGCGTAGTAAATAATTACAAATATTAAAAAAAAAACAGAAATTGGAAACCGCAGTTAAATACCCAATATACCAATAACTACGTCGTATCTGACAAAAACAAAATCACGCATGGGTAGCCAAATCATCTAGACACACTTTCCAACACTAAAAAAGCAAAAGTTTTACGACACTATTTCGCAATATCTTACGGAAAAATGACTTGGCAAAAAAATGAAAAAAAATGAAAAAGGGACAGTCGCGGTAAAATGCCCGACATTCTAATATACGGCATCACAGATAAAAAAAAGACATGCACGTGTTAGCCCAACCATCAAGGCACACTTTCTAACACATAAAAATGAAAAAAAAAATGAATAATATACGGCAATTCCTTACTACGTAGTAATTTTTACAAATATTGAAAAAAAAACAGAAATTGGTAACAGCAGTTAAATACCCAATATACCAATAACTACGTCGTATCTGACAAAAACAAAGTCATGCATGGGTAGCCAGATCATTTAGACACACTTTCCAACACTAAACAAGCAAAAGTTTTACGACACTATTTGGCAATATCTTACAGAAAAATGACTTGGCAAAAAAATGAAAAAAAATGAAAAAGGGGCACTCGCGGTAAAATGGTCCTCGTTGTGATGAACGACATTTAAACTAAAAAAAAAAATCATGCATATGGTAGCCAAACAATCTACCAAGACTTTCAACAACTGATAACCTATACAAGTTGCACCATTCTACGACAATTTCATAATACGTAATAACTTTGATATTTAAGCAAACTACCTCAGAAGGGTAAACTCGGTCGCGCTCGACCCCGACGCGTCTCAGAAATCGGGGCAGGAGTACAGCTACAGCAATGCACATCTGGACACTACTAGAGCGTGTAGGGGAGACACCTCCTGCAGGTCGATCACCCACAAATTCAGTCACGGGGGTGAGTCACGTGAGAAAAACCTGTTTTTTTTTTTTACGCTAGGGGTAGCGAACAACCCACCGTACCTATCCAGGGTTAAAGTCTGGATTCGCTTAACGACCTGGGGATCAGAGCCCCAGGCAGAACTGCCCAAAGACTATGATATCGGACCAGCGGGGATTTGAACCCTCATCCAGGATATCTGTATGCCAGTGTCCATACCACTCGGCCACGAAGAAAGATAAAAGTCAATGACAATTCTTCTATACATATACCTGTCAAATTCTGGTTTTCTGTACTTAGAATTGAAATCAACCCATCTTCACCATCGTATCTAATTGGTAGGTTTGGAACTTGGCATTTAATTAATGATAAATTCTTGCACATTTAAATGTGTTTCTTTCATATTTCAAATAAGCCTTATATATTAATACATTAAAGTCTGGATTCTCTTAACGACCTGAGGATCAGAGCCCCAGGCGGAACCGCTTAAGGACTATGATATCGGACCAGCGGGGATTTGAACTCTCATCCAGGATATCTGTATGCCAGTGAGCATACCACTCGGCCACGAAGAAAGATAAAAGTCAATGACAATTCTTCTATACATATACCTGTCAAATTCTGGTTTTCTGTACTTAGAATTGAAATCAACCCATCCTCACCATCGTAGCTAATTGGTGGGTTTGGGACTTGGCATTCGATTGATGATAAATTTTTGCACATTTAAACGTGTTTCTTTCATATTTCAAATAAGCATTATATATTAATACATTAAAGTCTGGATTCGCTTAACGACCTGGGGATCAGAGCCCCAGGCGGAACTGCCCAAAGACTATGATATCGGACCAGCAGGGATTTGAACCCTCGTCCAGGATATCTGTATGCCAGTGACCATACCACTCGGCCACGGAGAAAGATAAAAGTCAATGACCATTCTTTTATACATATACCTGTCAAATTCTGGTTTTCTGTACTTAGAATTGAAATCAACCCATCTTCACCATCGTAGCTAATGGGTAGGTTTGGGACTTGGCATTCGATTAATGATAAATTTTTGCACATTTAAACGTGTTTCTTTCATATTCTAAATAAGCCATATATATATTAATACATTTAAGTCTGGATTCTCTTAACAACCTGGGGATCAGATCCCCAGGCGTAACCGCCCAAAGACTCTGATATCGGACCAGCTGGGATTTGAACCCTCGTCCAGGATATCTGTATGCAGTGACCATACCACTTGGCCATGAAGAAAGATAAAAGTCAATGACAATTCTTCTATACATATACCTGTCAAATTCTGGTTTTCTGTACTTAGAATTGAAATCAACCAATCCTCACCATCGTAGCTAATTGGTAGGTTTGGGACTTGTCATTCGATTAATGATATATTTTTGCACATTTAACCTGTTTCTTTCAAATTTCAAATAAGCCATATATATTAATACATTAAAGTCTGGATTCTCTTAACGACCTGGGGATCAGAGCCCCAGGCGGATCCACCCAAAGACTATGATATCGGACCAGCGGGGATTTCAACCCTTGTCCAGGATATCTATATGCCAGTGACCATACCACTCGGCCACGAAAAAAGATAAAAGTCAATGACAATTTTTCTATAAACATACCTGTCAAAGTCTGGTTTTCTGTACTTAGAATTGAAATCAACCCATCTTCCCCATCGTAGCTAATTGGTAGGTTTGGGACTTGGCATTCGATTAATGATAATTTTTTGCAAATTTAAACGTGTTTCGTTCATATTTCAAATAAGCCAAATATATCAATACATTAAAGTGTGGATTCGCTTAACGACCTGGGGATCAGAGCCCCAGGCGGAACTGCCCAAAGACTATGATATCGGACCAGCGGGGATTTGAACCCTCATCCAGGATATCTGTATGCCAGTGTCCATACCACTCGGCCACGAAGAAAGATTAAAGTCAATGACAATTCTTCTATACATATACCTGTCAAATTCTGGTTTTCTGTACTTAGAATTGAAATCAACCCATCTTCACCATCGTATTTAATTGGTAGGTTTGGAACTTGGCATTCAATTAATGATAAATTTTGCACATTTAAACGTGTTTCTTTCATATTTTAAATAAGCCATATATATTAATACATTAAAGTCTGGATTCTCTTAACGACCTGGGGATCAGAGCCCCAGGCAGAAACGCCCAAAGACTATGATATCGGACCAGCGGGGATTTGAACCCTCGTCCAGGATATCTGTATGCCAGTGACCATACCACTCGGCCACGAAGAAAGATAAGAGTTAATGACAATTATTCTATACATATAACTGTCAAATTCTGGTTTTCTGTACTTAGAATTGAAATCAACCCATCTTCACCATCGTAGCTAATTGGTAGGTTTGGGACTTGGCATTCGATTAATGATATATTTTTGCATATTTAAACGTGTTTCTTTCATATTTAAAATAAGCCATATATATTAATACATTAAAGTCTGTATTCTCTTAACGACCTGGGGATCAGAGCCCCAGGCAGAAACGCCCAAAGACTATGATATCGGACCAGCGGGGATTTGAACCCTAGTCCAGGATATCTGTATGCCAGTGACCTTACCACTCGGCCACGAAGAAATATAAAAGTCAATGACAATTCTTCTATACATATACCTGTCAAATTATGGTTTTCTGTACTTAGAATTGAAATCAACCCATCTTCACCATCGTAGCTAATTGGTAGGTTTGGGACTTGGCATTCGATTAATGATAAATTTTTGCACATTTAAACATGGTTCTTTCATACTCCAAATAAGCCTTATATTATAATACATTAAAGTCTGGATTCTCTTAACGACCTGGGGATCAGAGCCCCAGCCGGAACCGCCCAAAGACTCTGATATCGGACTAGCGGGGATTTGAACCCTCGTCCATGATATCTGTATGTCAGTGACCATACCACTCGGCCACGAAGAAAGATAAAAGTCAATATCAATTTTTCTATACATATACCTGTCAAATTCTGGTTTTCTGTACTTAGAATTGAAATCAACCCATCTTCACCATCTTTGTTAATTGGTAGGTTTGGGACTTGGCATTCGATTAATAATATATTTTTGCACATTTAAACGTGATTCTTTCATATTTCAAATAAGCCATATATATTAATACATGAAAGTCTGGATTCTTTTAACAACCTGGGGATCGGAGCCACAGGCGGAACCGCCCAAAGACTCTGATATCGGACCAGCGGGGATTTGAACCCTCGTCCAGGATATCAGTATGCCAGTGACCATACCACTCAGCCACGAAGAAAGATAAAAGTCAATGACAATTTTTCTATACATATACCTGTCAAATTCTGGTTTTCTGTACTTAGAATTGAAATCAACCCATCTTCACCATCGTAGCTATTTGGTAGGTTTCGGACTTGGCATTCGATTAATGATAAATTTTTGCACATTTAAACGCGTTTCTCTCATATTTCAAATAAGCCATATATATTAATACATTAAAGTCTGGATTCTCTTAACGACCTGGGGATCAGAGCCCCAGGCGGAACTGCCCAAAGACTATGATATCGGACCAACGGGGATTTAACCCTCATCCAGGATATCTGTATGCCAATGTCCATACCACTCGGCCACGAAGAAAGATAAAAGTCAATGACAATTCTTCTATACATATACCTGTCAAATTCTGGTTTTCTGTACTTAGAATTGAAATCCACCCATCTTCCGCATCGTATGTAATTGCTAGGTTTGGAACTTGGCCTTTAATTAAAGATATATTTTTGCACATTTAAACGTGTTTCTTTCATATTTCAAATAAGCCTTATATATTAATACATTAACCCTGGATAGGTACGCTCCTCGGACACACCTTTAAGGGTATACTCGGACGCGAACGACCCCGACGGCAAAAAAAATTCTTGAAAAATCAGTTTTTCCAGTAACCTCCTTTTTTCTTTTGCCAAAAAAAATTCAATGAATGCTTTAAAACAACTGTAAAGATAAATACTATTCATCTGCAAAAAAACTTTTTATTATAAATATTTAAAAAATTAAGTAGAAAAAAAAGACCTGACATAAAAATTCATAAAAAAAAAGTTTATACATATATACACAAATCCTTTTAGGAATTGATTCTTGAATGTTTAGGACACATCTTGATGTATTTTGGATGAAGTCAGACCCATGGAGGTGAAGATCTGAAATGAGAAAAAAAGGGTAACTTTTTTGGCCAAAATAATTTGTCCAAATTTCATGAATTTTTTTGGTTACCCAAATGAAATAGGAAGTGGCTAATTTTTTTAGGGAATAAACATATGTCATCCTAAAATAGAAATATGTAAAAAAATCTTCATTATTTTGTAAATTACATTTATATCAGGGGCCATATCTAAAGGTAATTTTTTGAGTACTTAGAAATTTCGTAAAAAAATACATATATTTAATATATAATATGATATTTATGCAGGTAAAAATATACCAAAATATCACAAATTCTATAGGGAACAAGAATATATATAGATAGGGCAGCTTACGCTTCGGATATGTCCACAAAATGGCCGCCAACCACACTGACTCAGACTCCCTAATCTGCCACTTGAAATGTAGGAAGGGTATGTCAATTTCAAGGTGTTATTTACTAATCTAATTATTATTGGATATGCATAAAAATTGTATGGTGGGTTACTGGATAATTGTTGATTATTTTACGACTATAAAATTAAAATTCTGACCCAAAAAAATTTTTTTGAAGGGAAATAAAATCGAAAAAAAAAATGTAAAAACAATAAAATATTTTAGCTAAAAAAATTTGATGATATTCAATCAAAAAAAAAGTAAACAAAATTTTCCGACAAATAAACATCTAGAGGAATCATTACTCTGTGATAGTTCCTTAGTACGTAGTAATTTTGAAAGAATTGGGAAAAACGAAAAAATGGCAATCACCGGAAAATCGAACACATACCTATATATACGCCATAGCCATATCTGGCTAAAAAAAAGATAGGCATGGGTAGCCAGATCATTTAGAAACACTTTCCAACACTATAAAAATATAAGTTTTGCGACACTACTTGCCAATTCCTTACGGTAACATGACTAAGCAAAAAAATGCAAAACAAATAAAAAGGGGCACTCGCGGAAAAATGGCTAACATTCTAATATACGGCATTTCAGAAAAAAAAAATTCAGCCACGTGCTAGGCAAACCATCAAGGCACATTTCCCGACAAATAAACATCTAAATGAATCATTACTCTGTGATAGTTCCTTAGTACGTAGTAATTTTGAAAGAAATGGGAAAAAACGAAAAAATGGCAATCACAGGAAAATCGAACAAATACCTATATATACGCCATATCTGGCTAAAAAAAAGAAGATAGGCATGGGTAGCCAGATCATCTAGAAACACTTTCCAACACTATAAAATTATAAGTTTTGCGACACAACTTGCCAATTCCTTACGGTAACATGACTAAGCAAAAACATGCAAAACAAATAAAAAGGGGCACTCGTGGAAAAATGGCCATTCTAATATACGGCATTTCAGAAAAAAAAAATTTCAGCCACGTGCTAGGCCAACCATCAAGGCACATTTTCCGACAAATAAACATATAAATGAAATATTACTCTGTGATAGTTCCTTAGTACGTAGTAATTTTGAAAGAAATGGGAAAAAAACGAAAAAAATGGCAATCACAGGAAAATCGAACACACACTTATATATACGCCATATCTGGCTAAAAAAAAAATAGGCATGGGTAGCCAGATCATCTAGAAACACTTTCCAACACTATAAAAATATAAGTTTTGCGACACTACCTGCCAATTCGTTACGGGTAACATGACTAAGCAAAAAAATGCAAAACAAATAAAAAGGGGCACTCGCGGAAAAATGCCCAACATTCTAATATACGGCATCTCAGATAAAAAAAAAAAGACATGCACGTGTTAGCCCAACCATCAAGGCACACTTTCTAACACATAAACATGAAAAAAAAATCAATAATATACGGCAATTCCTTACTGCGTAGTAAATAATTACAAATATTAAAAAAAAAACAGAAATTGGCAACCGCAGTTAAATACCCAATATACCAATAACTACGTCGTATCTGACAAAAACAAAATCACGCATGGGTAGCCAAATCATCTAGACACACTTTCCAACACTAAAAAAGCAAAAGTTTTACGACACTATTTCGCAATATCTTACGGAAAAATGACTTGGCAAAAAAATGAAAAAAAAATGAAAAAGGGACAGTCGCGGTAAAATGCCCGACATTCTAATATACGGCATCTCAGATAAAAAAAAAGACATGCACGTGTTAGCCCAACCATCAAGGCACACTTTCTAACACATAAAAATGAAAAAAAAAATGAATAATATACGGCAATTCCTTACTACGTAGTAATTTTTACAAATATTGAAAAAAAAACAGAAATTGGTAACAGCAGTTAAATACCCAATATACCAATAACTACGTCGTATCTGACAAAAACAAAGTCATGCATGGGTAGCCAGATCATTTAGACACACTTTCCAACACTAAACAAGCAAAAGTTTTACGACACTATTTGGCAATATCTTACAGAAAAATGACTTGGCAAAAAAATGAAAAAAAATGAAAAAGGGGCACTCGCGGTAAAATGGTCCTCGTTGTGATGAACGACATTTAAACTAAAAAAAAAAAATCATGCATATGGTAGCCAAACAATCTACCAAGACTTTCAACAACTGATA
>NC_090729.1:59220485-59227349 GCF_036898095.1 Palaemon carinicauda | reverse complement strand
TGCTGTCGAAGATGATCGCCTTAAATGGAGGTCAAAGCGATGGTCAAGCATCTCCAACTTCCAATTACCATTTTCAAGAACCCCTAGATAAATATGAAATAACAAATATCAATTACACTTCAAATGCTAATTTAAACTATCGAAATAACTAATAAATTACTTAAACATAGGAATGTCATTCAAATATATGGATTGTATCAATAATGGATATCACTTAAAATTATCAAAATAATAATTACCTAAAGGCAAGGGTCCACTTTGCGTATTAAGTATATCACTTGCATACAACGAGCCAAATTTACAGTAAGGCCGAACGAATAACCACCTAAGTAGTAAAGCAACGAATGTAAACAACCTATTAATTAACGTAAAAATGGCAAAAGGAGAGAATACCAAATTAAGCTACAACACTTAAATTATCTAACCAGCACAAAGTAACTGAATATAAAATGAATTTCTTGACTATGACTGGGAAAGTATAATAGGGCAATCCCATAAAATTTTAAATGATATAGATTTTATCCAAGGGTATATTTATTTGTGGGGGCTAAAAAGCAAAGCAAGGGACTTTCATTATCAAATGAACTATGGATTATAAATCAAAAAATTTAAATGACCTTTAAAATGATGACGTACCTCACAACCCATACCGTCCGTGTATGCTGTTTGTAAATGAAACAAATCACAATTGCTGTGTTGGGTCTTGACGAGGCTTCCAAGGATAAGGCAACGTAAGATGCGGATCCATGGTACAGATCACTTATTTTTTCACCATGACGATAAAGAGGCAAGCAAATCCAATGTTGTCACTGGTGAAGATGGCTAAGAACTATCTATATTTTCATGGAAAGCCTTCCACTTCTCCTTTCTGTGAGAAATGTATAACGAGCAGCAAGTCTCTTCAACGACCCCAACCATCTTAAGTTTTAACAGGTTATTAAGGAATTGTCATCATTTTATGTAAACCAAAAATATTTAAATACTAAAAATGAAAGTTAAAATAAAAACAATCCTTTTACAAACTTACCAAATTACCATATTATAAAAAGAAACAGAAAACAAAAAATAACTTATTTTTCAACACTCCCGGGGAAGAAATAAAATTTTACATAAGAATTATGTAAATTTGATCAAATAAAGAAAAAAAATATTAGTCTGAAATATCATCGTTTAGATTGGTTTTGAATTTTTGCCGTGATATCTCAGCAGCTTTTCTCTGTGGACGTTTTCTAGAAACGTCCATGCCTGGAATCTCTTCTTTTGATGCTACAGCATCCTCATCATCATCATCTGATCCTGCAGCATCCTCATCAGACTCCTTCCTCAAGAGTGGTATTAAAGAAGTAACATGCCTTTTAGTTATTTCATTGGTTTTACCCTTCAGAACTTTTGCAGCAGTTACCTCTCCGATGATATTCTTGAAAACTTCTTTGACAATTCCCATAGGATAATTAACAGGTTTATATCCATCATCCTTAATCAGCACAATATCGCCGATACTGATTTGTTTATGGTTTACAGGAGTATATCTATCCTTCTTATCAGTAGCTATTTTAATTAAAGTGTTCATGAATTCCCGATGATAGATTCCCAGCAAGTTAGTTCTAATTTGTTTCAGCTTCTCATAAGATGTTTTAATTTTATGTACAACATCAATGTCAACCTGAAAATCCTCATCAGAATCAGGGTCAGTTTGTAATGCAGGAATAATATTCAGACACACCAATGAATATCCATGAATAAGTTCCTCTGGCGTTATAGGGGTTGGTACATTATTAGAACAATCTCTTAATGCTTCTTTGAATGCAATAGGCCTTCTATTGATCAAATGTACAGCATGACAGACAAGATATTCAAAATCCCTAAATTCAATTACATTATTTCTGATTGACTTCCGTATCATATGCTTGGTCATTTTGACTACGCTCTCAACCAATCCTCCAAGCTGACTGCAACCCTTATAGTACTGTTGAAAATGGACTTTCTCACCATCATTATCATTTAAATACTGAACAGTCTCAGCATCCTTCAGGAAATCCTGAACAATATTGGCTCCTGCAACTATTTGCGTACCCAAATCACTTACTATAAACTGAGGAACTCCATATTCAAAAGAATGTAGTGACAAAGCACGCAAAAACTCTTCAACTGTCATATCCATACAGATCTTAAGATTAACTGCTCGTGTGAACATGCAGGAAATAACAAGGATCCAAACCTTGACTTTATCTTTCCCTTGTCTCACATAAAATGGACCACAATAATCAAGGTATACATTACCAAAAGGTTTATCAGATGGACTCAATCGAAATTCCCTATAAGCTGATTGATTAAGTTTGACAGGTCTTTGGTTATATCTCCGGCATACAACACATTCCTTCAGAATCCTTTTAACTGTAGAGAAAAATTTTGGTATCCAGAATTTCCTACGTAATTCTGTCAAAAGGGCATAGCAACCAGCATGTTTCAAAAGCAAATGTTCATCCAATATAATAAGTTTTGTTAGAGTACTCTCTCTTGATAAAAGAATAGGATAAGTTTGGTTGGTTACACTGAGCTTCTCATTAAATTTACAATTCACTCTTATTAAATTATGAGTGTCTGGATACAAATTCAACTGTGATATCAAATTAGGCATAGCCATCTTGGTTTTAGAGTTACTACTTAAATAGTCAATAACATCTGGAAAATTTATTTGTTGATCCCTAGAGATGATTTGAGTCAAAGACTTAGAGCGGAGGTCCTTCTTATCAAAGCCATGTGACTTGTTTATAAACCCTTTCCATCGATCCCAGCATTCCAGAACTTTCGCATGTATAGATATCAACTTATTCATATTTGAATATCTATCTAGAGGTATTAAGTGCTCTAGTTTTACAGTTTGGCTTTTTTTTATACTGGTTGATGCACTATATGCCTCAATGGTTTCTAAATTCTCGACCATTGGTACTCTTGAAACCTAAAATGTCACTTCTACTATCTTGATCGAGATCACGTATATTGGGACCCTTATGGTAATTAGACTTCATTAAGCTTTTGAATGACAGACATCATGTAATTTTGTCAGCTGGGTTGTCCATTCCACTCACGAAAGAGAATCCAACGCTTCTCCCCTCACATAGCTTTGTTATATGATTCAGTTTGTTCATTACGAACACTGACCTTTTCTGCATTTTATCAAACTTATGAGAAAAGGAATTAAGCCACGACAGGGCAACAAAACTATCTGAGAATAGCCCCAAGTCAACTATTTTGATGGGCACCAGGCACTGTGTGCCACCCAGTTCATTATAGGTATCCAACAAAACCTCTGTACCCAAACATATAGCCTGTAATTCGAGTGAAGGAATGGACTTTTCATGCAATTTGGATCCAATGAGTCTGTTTTTCGCTAATACAAAGCTTCTTTCGCCACTTCTTATATTGCATAAATATACAACAACTCCATAAACTCTTTTGCTAGCATCAACATAAGCCTCAAGTTTATATTCATCTGTCCTTTCACCAACACATCTCTGAAGCTCAAAAATAGGAGCAGAATTTACTTGGTTTGCAATATTTTTCCATTCCTTTTGTTGAAAGTCTCTAAGTTGTGCATCCCATCCAAGCGTTCTCTCACATTGTAAGTCTTGCATAAAAAGTCTAGCTCTGTTAAGAAGTGGACCATTTATGTTGAAAACATCATAATTAGATACAATGGATCGCAAAATTTCCCTCTTTGTATTAGCCTTCTCATCAAGGCACACTTTCCTGGTTGAAATTGTATCACTCCTTCGATTCCAGATCATCTCAAGTAATTTCACCTCCATCTCAGATTTCTTGCATCCTACATCCGATTGCATATTTTCTCCATCAATTTTATCTTGTATTGTAGAATCATTAGAAAACATCTGCTGTAGTTCAAATTTGTAAGGACCAAAAATACCCTGTAAAATCTCATATATCCAATTCAAGGTTTCAGATGATTCACAAGTAAATCCACCATTATCCATATAGAAGAGCTGATACATTATCCATTTTGCATTTCTTAGTCTAGGATTATCATTTTTGCTATCCAGTACTAAAATTTTGAAAAGAGCCAACATCAAAATTGTAGGACTGCATCGAAGTCCAAAAGGAAGGCGAAAATTTTTGTAGGCAATTATAGAGAAATCCCCTTTCTTAACATTCTTATACCACAAAAAGAGTAACTTCTGCTGATCAAGCTCACTGAGTGCTATTTGATTGAATGCTTTCTTGATATCTAAGATCAGTAATTTAGATCCGAATCTCAAATGAAGCATTGCAGACGTTATCTTCTGATTGAGTGATGGGCCAGCATACATAGCCTGATTATGATTGACCGTCATCACACTAGACCTGCTAGGTTCACAAACATTGGACAGGAAAACAACTCTGCATTTTGTTGTTTCCCGATCTAGTCTAAAAACTCCCATGTGTGCTAAAAAACTGCACTCAGGATGCTCATCCATGTACCTTTCTAGATTTGGTATTCTTTCAATTATTCCAAGTTTTTCTTGTTCTTTGAAAGTTTCATTCATAAGTTCCAAATTTTCCTTGTTCCTTTGTAATTTTCTCGTGTTGGATCTCAATACAGCCTTTGCAAGGTTGAAATTCCGTCCAAGCAAATGACAGCTCTTTTCATTCCATAGAAGAGGCATCTCTAGCCTTCCTTCCTCTTTTCTTCTTGCGTTATCCAGGGTAAACTTAATCAAATTTGCATTACAATCTGACATCAAGTTTCCATCTTCATGGTCTGGTTCACAAATAGATACAGACCGCAGCATCTCCTCAGTTGCACGTCTCAGCTCTGATTCTTCAATCATACCTTTTTCATTTAAAATAGCGAAGTTAGCTTGAACCTCCACCTCGCATTCCAAACTTAAGCCACTTGGCTCACCCATAGAACTTCCAAATCCAATATACTTGCAGCATTCATCTATGCCATCAAATTCAGGGGATTTGTTTCCATTTAACTCGCATGTTTCCTCATAATCGGCAACCGAGCGAGAGTGCTCCGAACACCAAGAACAAGAAAAATCCTTTGAAAGATAAGTTAGATTCTGTTGCATAATCTTGACGTTACCCATTGACATCACTCCTGCAGCTGATCCCAAATAAACAGATGGGTGATCATTGCCAGATTTTACTGAAAATCTAATAAACAATGGGCATCATTTGTACCGAGTATCAAGTCAATATCCTTTATTTTATCACTACCATCAGTCAAATATTTATCAGCTAATTTGAAGCCTTTTTTGGCAAAGGCCCTGGCCACTTCTGAAATTCCTGGCAATGACAAATTTATATCTATGCTTGGTACACACAATGCATGTATTACACATGCCTTATCATCAAAGTTGCACTTTAATTAAACTATCTTGGATTTATACTTCTTACTTGAATTAAAACCATTGACTGTTTAAGAGACAATATCTTCTAACACTTTCAACCTATTATCACTTGCAAGTTTTTCAGTTACAAAACTGGTCTGACAGCCAAAGTCCTTCAAACCTCTAGCAAGGGCTCCATTCAACATTTCACAGGTAAAAGTTGGCAAAACAGAGGCGCCATCAGTGGTATGCAAAGCCTTAGTTATAATCATTACATCACTTGAGGTTTCCCTGTGTTTTGAATTACCTGCTTTTGCTTCCTTGCTACCTCTGGCATTCATTTGTAGTTTTTCATCATGAGATTTTTCACCTTGATGATCACACAAAAATGAAAAATGCCAACCCTTACAAAAATAGCATTTCTTAAAGAATTTAAACTTGCATTTGTCAGTGGTATGTCCAATGTTAGCACATTTCATGCAACCATTAAATTCTTCTAAGCGTCTCAGCTTATGCTCAGGTTCTTTATATTTTATATACTTATGTGTTGCATGATTTTCCTGGCAAAGAGTGCACCTTTTCCTCGGAGAAGCGGCGTCAGCAGTACTAATTCTGTTAGTTTCATTATCCTCATATTTAACATTAACTGCAAGTGATGTAGAAGATTTTCCTCCTTGTCTCCTCCTTTCATTAAACTTCCTTGTGACGTCCATATAACGTTCAGGTGCTTCAAAGAATTTTTCCTTTATCTCCTCAAGTGATGGACGTACATGATTAGTCACATTTATTAGCTGAGCTTTAAAGGTCTCATTCATTCCGTGCCATGAAATACTGCAAAATATCATCTACTTTGATTTCCAATGTAGAAAAAGTTTGTTACATAAGTAATTTAATCCAATATAGGAAAAAGGATCAGTGCCGTACTCAAGCTTCATTTCACTTAATTGTTTAATTACATTGAATTTCTGCAGCGAACGAGAAGCCAGTGCTTCTTTAAGCAATTTCTTAGCATCAGTATAGGTCTGCTTTGAAATTTCAAGATAATCGAGTAAAATTGAGGCTCTGCCTGATACCTGTTGCTTGAGAAGTAATAGTTTATCTCTCTCAGTGTACGAATATGTGGCAATAGCCGATTCAAACTCAATAAGACATTTTTCAACATTTTCACTTTCGGTGCTAGCGTAAACCGGAAGTGGAACTACAGGACTTCTTGCGGTCTCAGAATCCTTGGCCTCAGGCTTAGAATCCATCAATTGTAAAACAGCAAAACAGGTATTTAATTTATCTGAGTAATCATCACAAGACTGCAATTCTAATAAGAACTCCTCTTCATTTGTCCCGTCTCCATACGAAGACTTATGGATTACAGTATTAAGACTGTTCAACTGATCACTGTACGATACCAATTTAATTTGAACAGCCTTCAACTCAGTTTTATTCATACGCTTGAATTTATCATGTTCATTAAACAACCGCGTTACTTGGCCACGAATATATTTACGAGTCTTTAATTCTACACTCATTTCAATAG
>NC_090729.1:59212985-59215485 GCF_036898095.1 Palaemon carinicauda | reverse complement strand
GAATAGCTAAAAAGAAATCCTTTTTTTTTTGTCTTTTTTTTTACTTTCATAAAAAAAAAAAAACTCAACCTGTCTGTCTGTTGGTAACTGCTTTGAAGGTACACCTCTTCAGGCAATGGTTGTACAGATTGATATAGGACGAAGATATATAATTTTCTTTCTCTACTTGCCCCCACTTGCTAACATTTTCTATAATAATTTAGTACACATGATTCAACATTCCCTCATCTTTTTCCTTTACATGAAGATTTCTATGGGAGATATCCTTTATGCCGCGATGTTCCAGCAAATGCGAGAGGCAATATTATTCACCAATTGCGGAAAATGAGAATATGGGACTCCTTAATATAGGAGAGCCCACAAACTTTCATATTCAGACAAGTACCCTGTCATGCACTTACGTTTCAATTGCAAATTTCAACAGCCTTCTCAATTTTGAATGGAGAAAGTTAGATGATTGACATACAAGTAACCATGCTCCAATGATTATAAAAATAAACAATAATCCACCCTTACAGATATCGCCACGATGGAACTAGCAGACTTGAATAGATTTTGGGAGTTAAGTTAAATTGATGGGAATGCAGAACAGTTATGAAGGGTAGATGATGCCATAGACTTACTGAATGGAACTATACATACAGCAGGAATCAATTCAATACCAAAAAAAAAAAAAAAAATCCCAAAATCATAGGTTTATTTAAACAGGACTAGTCCCTTGGAAGTCATCAGAATTATCTGCTATGCAGAGAGCCTTAAGAAGGTCTTTAACTTGATTGCGCAGACGCTTTACTGAGGAAAATTTAATTATATATAAAAAAATGTAGAGCACAGTTCCGTCTTGCAATGAAAGATGGTAGGTGCCAGCCTTGGATATCATTTGTTTCATCTGTCAACAGTAGAACATCTTCATCTTCTGTATAGAGGGAAGTGAAAAATATAGCTTTTAAATTCACCCCCAACCTACCACTTGTTGAAGGTAAATGGTCAGTATGGGACTGGAGCAACTGAGGTTGGCAATACTTTGGCGGGACATTCCACCACTCTATCATGCAAGTGTGAAACGGCTCTTGGTTGTCACTATAGATACATTGATGAATGGAAACCTAAATTTTGCAACAGAGAAAGATGATTCTTACAATGCTCTTCTTATCGAAAAGGAATTCGATGTACCTGTTAATACTAAGTTGTTTATCTTATGCATTGTTAACAAAATATGGCATGCTCCTAGTTATCCAACTGTTTGGGAACTAGGCATTATTTTAGCGTTTTTGAAACCTGGTAAGGATAAGTTTTTAGCAGCAATCTATCGACCAATTACACTGATATCTTGTTTATATAAGATCATGGAGAAGATGGTCAATATAAGACTGCCGTGGTACCTGGAAAAGGAAGGTATTTCATCCCTTATCCAGTATGATTCAGAAGAGTGCACTCAGAGACTGGTGTGCAGGTACGACTTGAGTCCTTTATTTGTGAAGCATTTGATTCGAAACAGCACCATGTAACACTGAAAAGGCATAGGATACTTCATGGAGATATAGTATACGTAAAACCATTCATAATATGGGATAGAGAGGAGAGCTAGCCATTAAGTGGATATCATCTCTTATTCCTAAGTTATTTTCTCAGCGCTCCTTGTATATGATCTATCATTTGTTAGAACTAGAATGTCGATTGTTGAGATAAAACTACGACTCTCAATTGACAAAATCATTTACTGGGCTGATATCAATGGATAGAATTTTTCGACAAGCAAAACTGTTGTGATACATTTCTGACGTATTCGTGGAGTACATCCAGACCCAAATATATACATCAAAAGTCACCTGATGGAATGTGATTGAAGCTAGATTTCTTGGATTTATATTTAGTTGTAGGCCTACATGAGTTCCTCACTTAAAAGCCTTGAAAGTAATATGTCTCGAGGCTCTGAATGTTTCAAAAGTTTTGTCCAATATATCATGGGGAGCATGCCCCAAAACTATTCACAAAATTATACAAGGCCTTTTTTTCAAAAATTAGTTATATGTGTGAAATTTACTCCTCTACCACATCAAGCCTATTGAAGATTTTAGATTCTATAGACCATGTTGGTATCCGATTGTCCACAGAAGTGTTTAGAACTTTCTCTATCCCAAGTCTCCTCGTTGACGCTCTACCAAAGGTCTTCTATTATTCGGTATTGGTTCATGTTGCAAAGACTTCCTAATGCCTTAGCCTGTCAGAGTGATAACTCTATGGTTTCGTGTAAAACAATTAATAAACACTAGATATAGCAAGGAAAACAGTTCTTCAAAGGAAGTTACCAGAGTAATCTTTTTTTTTTCTTTTTTTTTAATATTTTATTGGTGTATAAAAGAACATGACTGATTTAGAGGCCAGGTCTCTTTTTACGGAACATGTTGAAGAACATAGGTAAACGACTTTTATATATACTGGTGGCTCCAAATCTGATGGTGACATTAGATTTGTATTATATATTAGTTCTTTTAACTGA